>NC_057865.1:133676136-133751136 GCF_019393635.1 Dromiciops gliroides | reverse complement strand
TTAGTTTTTGGTATTGTGCACCAATCTGGAAACAGCTGTTCTGTTACCCTCCCCAGCATTTCTCCAGGGCTGTCTACTTGAAAGGGATTATCTTCACCCTGCAGGTCCAAATTCTGGAAACTCACATTTGGTAAGTTGGTAAAATTCTGATTGAACACTTAAATCAGGAGGACACCGTTTGCCATAAAGGACATTAGGCAATATTTACAGCACTTGGGAGGGTAGGTGCATTGAAATGAAAGAGGTGTTCCTCTAAAAAAAATGGCAAATGTAAAAGCAAATATTTGTGATGTAACTTTAGTCTCGTTAAAATTATGGGACGTTGTTAGTAAACATTTTACAAAAAGCATTCCTCAATTTTCCTTTTTGTGGTTAATAAAATCATGAGTTAGTTTCTGGACTTTCCAAATGGAGGTTTAAAAAGAGAGGAAGTACAGAAACATTTGGGTATTTGAAAATGCAAACTTGATAAGCACTTGTTCTGCAAATAATTCATTGGGTCGGTATTTGGCCAGGGACATTTGAGGTCTAACAGCCCCCAGGTAGTCAAATTCCCTACTCATTTCAGTGGAATATAAGCATGTAATTTGAAATAAATGATCGTGATATTCACTAAATTAGGCTCAAAATAGCATAAAAGCCTTAGTCATGTTGATTGAATGTTGCTATAATATACTATGCTTCTAGAGAATGACTGTAAAGCGTTATTGTATGATTCCATTCATGAGTTTTCTTGGAAGTCTCAGAGCAACTTGCTTTCATTCTAGGCAAAGGAAGCACAGGCCCTCAATTGGGTTTGAGTTTCTATTTGGAAGAATGCTTAAAGAATTAGCTAATTTTATACCATGATGCTTCATTACTGACTGTGAGCTCCTTGAGAACAGGGACTATTTAAAAAATTTTTGTATCCCTAGCACTGTCTGGCATATAGTAGGTGCTTAATAAATGTTTATTGACTGGCTGACTGCTAATCACATCAGAGAAGTAAGGTAGCAGCACTGTGTAATATATAGAGTGCTAGATAGATTTGGAAAGCAAGATCTGCTTTCCAGTTATACATAAGATAACTCCTAGGCATATGGTTCTCAGTAGGCCACTTGATTTCAATGAGACTCAGTTTGCTCACATGTAAAAATGGGGTCAATAACAACAATTTCCTTAAAGGGTTGCTCTCATGCCTAGATGAACTAATGCATCTCAAGTGCTTTGTAAACCTAAGAGCATCATATAAATGTTAGCTGTTATTATTAGCAAAATCTGAACTATGAAAAACAGTAGACAGTTGCCTTTATTAAATGATGTTGCTGCAATAGCAAAAGATGGGCAAATTAAAGAATCAATTATTTTCCAACTTTAGCTTTGGTGGAAAAAAGAGGGCTAATTCTTTTTAAAAAATGTTTCTGAAACTTCTTTTTAACTAAGCTGGAAAAATTATTTACTTTTCCAGGTATTTAACTGTTAATTTAAGTGCAATGTGGCAGCATAGCAAGGATGACAAATTAAAATAACGAGTTTATAGCCATGTGACATGTTGAGTTCGAGTACATTTTAAGTTGTTTTACATTAAAATGCAGGTCCAAATGTGTTATCCTAATGGTTAACCATGTTGCCTTATTTGGATTCTTGCCCATTTTGTCAAAGGGGTGGAATTCACATAAGAAAGTGAGTGTTCATAAATTGTGTCCAAATGGGACCAAATGTGCACCCTGAATATGATTAAAAGGGCCTTTTGTGATGATGCTTAGAAGCAGAAAAAAAGATTTAATACTGCATGCCTATGTGTTTTATTGGGTGAAATTCTGTAAGGTGAGTTTCATAAAGCAAATTTCCAGTCTGTTTTTTCAGCTGGTGTACCTATCACATTCAACATTTCTCCTTCTTCTAGGGCTTATTGTAACTTCTCGGTTTGATTCAAAATACTAAGATGATAGACTGTGTGTTCTGATTCAAGCTTACTTGAGGATTAAAAAGGAAACCTACAGATGGGATTAACTTCTTGAAACCAGCATTGTTCATTTGAAAGGCTTTTGTTAGCCAGTCTCTTCTTTGTCTTCTTTCCATTAATGGCATCTCTATTTCCAATCAGGTCCATGCATGCTTTGACCACGATGTCACAGCATTTTAAGAGGGCAATTATAAAGTCTAGGATTTGAGTTCAAAATATCAATATCAATTCTACACAGCTGTACAGTAGCACAGAACACCTTTCTGGTTTTCTGGACTTCCCCTTCTGGCAACAAGCTATCATTATTCTAGGTCTGTGTGCTTCACCAGCCTTCCCTTTTTCTGAAACTCCCGACATGTGAATTTCCTTGTGGTCCAATCCTCAAACTTTGGTTCACCTGAACCTTACAAACTAATTCCTTTTGTTGGCTGGTCTGTGAAAGAAGGACATGTCTATGGCTGGTTTCACTACTGACTCAGCATGTGTGCTTCCTTCGACTGCCCTTTTGTATGGGTTTTCTAATATATTGAAGTTACCATGGTGTATGAAGGTCCAAGGACCCAGGAATGCCCATACCAAACTAAGAGCAGTGACAAGAGCTTGGCATAACTTTTGTGTGTCTTCCTTTGGACCACAGACTCCCTTCCTTCTCCTGCCTAAAGATTATCCACCTAATGGAGACCTTCCTAGTCATAATCTTGATTTCTACCCCCTTCCCTGACTGTATCTTGGGTTGGATTGCTCTTCACCACTCATCCTGTCCCCCATTCCTATGCCCTTGATTGTCCCTGGGCAACCTCTGTGGTTTCATTGAAGTCCTGAAGATTTCCCTTACTTGAGTTAAAATGTGCCTGTACCAAATATCTATTGCTTTTAGTGTTACTGGCCAGTCTGCTTCAATTGTGTAAACCTCCAAGTCTCAAAAGAGGCATAACAGACTAGGTTACTATAAAAAGGCCTTTTAAAAAGAGGTTTGTAAACTTCGTATGACTTGATAGTCAAAAAGTGAATGCACTGATGGAACTATGGTCTCTAGATTAAAAGGAAGTAATGCTCCTGCAGACCACACCTGGGTTTTCTATTCAGTCCTGGGTGCCGCATTTTAGGAAGCTTGGCAAGAAACTGGATCAGCAAGGTGAAGAACCATTGTCCAAAAAAAAAGTATCAGAAGGGGTGTGATTATCTTCAAATATTTGAAGCACTGTCAAGTGCAAGGAAAAGGAAGGAAAGAAGGAAGGGAAGGAAGGAAGGAAGGAAGGAAGGAAGGAAGGAAGGAAGGAAGGAAGGAAGGAAGGAAGGAAGGAAGGAAGGAAGGAAGGAAGGAAGGAAGGAAGGAAGGAAGGAAGGAAGGAGGGAAGGGTGGGAAGGAGGAAGGAAGGAAGGAATGGAGGGTGGGAGGGAGAGTGGGAGGAAGGAAGGAAGAAGGAAGGGGGAGGGAGGAAGAGGAGAAAGATTTATTAGCTGCTTTCTATGTACTTGGTACTATACTAAGTGTTTATGATCCAAATGCAAAAATTGAGCCAATCTCTTCCCTCGAGGAGCTTACATTCTAATGAGGAAAACAACACAAATTAATGTGTGGTGGTCAGGGAAGAAAGCTTTTTGATTCAGGGAGTCACAGGAAATGTTACATTAATTTAAAAAGTAACCAAATTAGCCATTAATACTGATTGGCCACTTGTAACATTGAAAACTAATAAGCAGGGTAGAGTTATAAAAGCTGAAAATTTCTCCTCTCCAGGAATTCATGTAAATTTTGAACACAGATATAACCACTCTGAAGCAATGGATAGGGATGGACTCAAGAGAGATCAGCCTTCAAAGGCGCACCACTCCCTGTCGGACCTATAACCATCCAGGCCAAGGGGTGAATGAATGAGCCTGCCTAACAGGCTAACTGCTCTGGTTGGGGGCAGGGCAAATATTTGACTGACGGCGAATCCAACCACTCAGATTACACTTGCGGCCCACTTGGGGCTTTCCTTGAATGGTTACATTGGCCATCCCTCAAAAGCTCCACTCCGTACTCTTCTCCTTCGAGGGCTGATCTCGCGTTAGTTCTTCCCGCCCGTGGTCTTGGGTAGCTACCCAGTCTTCCTGGTCTGAAGTTCATCTTGGGGAGTGTTGGCGTCTTGAAGCTCTTCTTACTGGCCCGGTAAGCTCCTGAGCCATACTTCCATCTAAAATATGCCCAAGAGACCCAGTGACAAAACCTGGGTAGGATGACCACGCGCTGTATCTAGTTGCTCCCAGTCCGTGTAAACTGACTAACACATTGTTCTGGCCCTAGGATGGTTTATGACAGGGCGTTAGCTCTACACCCCCTTATTGTTTTAATACTTTCATGAAGGGGCGGCTAGGTGGCGCAGTGGATAGAGCACCGGCCCTGGAGTCAGGAGTACCTGAGTTCAAATCCGGCCTCAGACACTTAACACTTACTAGCTGTGTGACCCTGGGCAAGTCACTTAACTCCAATTGCCTCACTTAAAAAAATACTTTCATCATTAGGAAATTAGGTTGGCCTTGGAATCATGAAGAGCCGAGTTCAAATCCTTTCTCACAATCTTGCTCCTTCTGTGACTGGGCAAACCACGGGAGAAGTTTTCGGTTTCCTTGACTGTAAAATGGGAAGATAATAATAGCAGTTACTTAATTGAGTTTTTGTGAGGCTTTACTGAGATTATCCGTGTAAAGTGCTTTATAAACCTTAAAAGGCTATATAAAGGCAAGGTGTTATTAGTCAATAAACATTTATGAATGGCCTCAGTGTCATGCTAGCTGCTAATCCCAGGGATTACCAGGAGAAGTATAAATGATAATCCCTGCTTTTAAGGAGTTCATTAGCTAACTGGGGAAGACAGTGCATAAAAAGAAGTTGTAAAGAGGGGTGGGAGGGGAAATGACCTGGGTGGGGTGGGGGACTGAGTTAACTAGAGTTGATTTCATTTTACCTAGTTGAAGAGTTTGTTGAGATCTTCGTCTGGGAGGGCATCTGGGAGGGACATGATGAGATTATTATCATTAAATTAGGATTTAGAGTTGGAGACTTTAAAGATTTACTAGCCTTCATTTTTCAAATGAGGAAAATTTGATCAGAGATGTTAAGTAACTTGCTTAAGGTCAAACAGGTAAATAAGTAATATTTGCATTTATGCAGTGCTTTAAGGTTTAGAAAGTACTTTACAAATATTATCATAATCCTTGGAGGTAGGGGTTTTAATTATCCCCATTTTATTGATGAAGAAATTGAGGGTAAAACTGGGTTTTGCAGCTAGTAAGTATCTTAGGTAGAATTTGAATTCATTTCTTCCTGGCTCTACACGCTAGACTTGAACCTGATTGTGGATATTCTGCAGGGCTCTACCATGAACTCTCTTCTCTTTCTACATGATACTATTGGTGAGCTCATCTTCACCTGGCCCCAACCCTTCCCCCTCTCCACTGAATTATCCATATAAAGAAAACTCCAGGGGCAGCTAGATAGTACAGTGGTTAAAGCACCAGCCCTGGATTCAGGAGTACTTGAGTTCAAATCTGGCCTCAGACACTTGACACTTACTAGCTGTGTGACCCTGGGCAAGTCACTTAACCCCAATTGCCTGCAAAAACAAAAAACAAAACCCAAACAAAAAAAAGAAAACTCCAAATTCTGTTTGTTTTTTGTTTGTTTGGGTTTTTTTTTGCTGGGCAGTAAGGGTTAAGTGACTTGTCCAGGGTCACACAGCTAGTAAGTGTCAAGTGTCTGAGGCCGCATTTGAACTCAGGTCCTCCTGAATCCAGGGCCAGTGCTTTACCACTGCGCCATCTAGCTGCCCCCAAAATTCCAAATTCTGAATATCCAGTTGTGACCTTTCCCCCTGCTTATAGCCTTATATCATCTTGTTTTATAAGTTACTTTTCTCACAACTATCCTTTGAAAGAGGTAGACATTTTGGACCTCAATTTCCTCATCTGCAAAATGGGAATTGATCATTTTACTACTGCTCTATCTACTGCACTACCCAGCTGCCCCCATGTTTTGTTTTTTAATATCCTGTGGACATAATCTATACTTACTAAGGGCTGCTAATTAACTCCATTTTAAAGGTGAATTCTGGAAGATTTCTTTTTGATTCTGCCAGAGGACTTTCTGAATCTTCAAGAGCTAGGAAAAATTAAGGAAGAAAGAAAGGAAACAAGCATTTTTAAAGTATCTATCTGTTGTGTGTCAGCCACTGTGCTAAGCACTTTACAAATATTTCATTTTATTCTCATAACAATTCAGAACATAGGTGCTATTAATTATCTTTATTTGAGGAAACTGAGGCAAGCAGTTGTTAAGTGATTTGCCCAGGGTCACACAACTAGTAAGCACATGGGAAAGAATTTGAATGCAGATTTTCCTGACTTCAGGCTCAACAGTGTTCTAATCTACTGTGCTACCTAGCTGCCTCTTCATACTTGCTTCACACTTCCCTTGACATTGTTTGAACTTTTCAGGTTTGTTTTGCTCTCTCAGGTTTAGGTAAGTATGCTATTTATGTTATGCTATGCCACAAGTATTGGGTATACCATCAAAATGGTTATTGTGGTGCCTAATATAGTGCTCAGCACACAGTAGGCACTTAATAAGTGCTTCTCTACTGATTGATTATTCTGTGTTCAGTAATGACAGCTTTCTTTAATTTGTGGTTTGCATTATATTTCTGATGCTCCTTCACATGAATATTCAGAATATGCCCCACATTTTCCTAAATTGCATTTTATGAAGCTACAGGAAAAAGTTACAGGCTCCACAAATGTGGAACTGAATATTGTTTTTGCTTGAGTGCAGATGGTGTGAGGTGGTAGGAAGTGGAGAATATTGATTGATACCTGGTCACTGTGGCTATGTATCTATGGCCAAGTCAAGCATTGCAGAGGCCTACAAATATTTTTCAGAAATACTGAATGGGTGTGTCCTGACTGCCCAAAAGTGGAACTGAAGCCATTGTTTTGGAAAACATGTATGCTATTCTTCCTGCACAAACATTTTGCAGATGTTTCCATGTAAAAATATTTTTAAAATGTGGCTGTCTCTGATTACCTGAAATGAATGGGTGTTTCACTACAAAAACTCAAGCAACTGTTTTCTGTTTGAATTCATTTGCTAATGAAATGAACATTTGCTGTTGACATGTCTGGTTGGGCAGCTGGAGATGGAACAGCTTGGAATTAATATTTGAAGAATTAATGATTTATTCTTCTATAACAGATGATGTAGTTTCTGTTAGCTTCTCTTGCCTTGATATTATGGAAAACATTGATTAGAAAAGTTTTAAGATCACAGAATTGTAGACTACAGGGAACTTTCAACATTATTCATTTTATATTTTATATATTATTTTGGGGGTGATACAGTGGATATAGTGCTAGGATTGGAGTCAGGAAGACTTATCTTTCTCAGTTCAAATCTGGCTTCAGACATTTACTAAATGTGTGATCCTGGGCAAGTCATTTGACCCTGTTTGCTTCAGTTCCCTCATCTGTTAAATGAGCTGAAGAAGGAAATGGCAATCCATTCTAGTATCACCCAAATAGGGTGATAAAGAGTCAGACATGATAGTCTTACTTATTTTATATGTATATTATATGTATTATATGTATACCGTGTATCATATATTTTATAACATATATTTTATAGTCTTTCCCTCATTTTATAGATGTAGGTAACTGAGGTTAGAAAGGTCAAGTGATTCAGTTAAGGCCTTATAACTTAGTGAATGTTATTCTTATTGTTTCATCATATTTTTGTATCCCCAGTGCTTAACATAATATTTGGCATACAGTTGGGACTTAATAAGTGCTTTCTTACTGAATGAATGAATAATGATGACACACATATAGGAGCTCTTGTCTGTCACCAAACAGCACCAGCATCACAAGATACATCTTAATTCTTCCTAAATAGCTCAAGGAGTAATGAACAGTTTCGTGAAGTTGTGTGCCCCCTAGCCTTAGACAAACAGCTGGACAACCTTGAAACCATCAGGCTTGTGCTGGGTGTATTTCTTTGGGGTATGGTTGTAGAAGCAGCATTTGACTTGAAGATCTGGGACTCACAAAGTGAACATTGCCATGCTAACTTCTGTGGCTGGAAAAAATCATAAAACCATGTTGACTGAGTTCATTACACATTCATGTTATCTAATCCCATTTGAACCCTCACTGCTGCCATAGCAGTCATTGTATTTTTTCCTGGTTGACTATTCTACCCCCTAAGTGGTTTGTCTAAACCCATTCTATTCCCCAAATCCCTAGTTAGTACCATTCACTTTTCCCTCAACAAATATTCTTAGTTCCTACTGTATTGAAAAAAAAGTTATAGTTTTTAAAAAATGTTTCTTCATCTCTTCTATTCCACAATTCAAAAGCTCTGTACATTTTTGTCAGTAAGCTTCCTGTGCATTCTAGCTTTAGTGACTAGACAAGTTGAAAGAATGCGTGGCATCCTAAAGTCAAAGCTTAGTAGAAAGAAATGCAATTCGAGCAATTAACACCTACATGAGAATGTGTACTTTTGGCATGGTAAATGGTCTACAAATTCTTGGTGTCCAAAGAAAAACTCAAATACCTGGTAGTGTAATAGGCAACTAGGTGATGGGGTAGACAACTATATTATGAATTTAGAGAAAAGAGAAAACAGTTTAGTTTCAATAGTTTCATAGAGAAAGTGAGAAGCATTTATTTCTCCTTATTCTTTTATTTTCCCAAACTAAGTCACATTCTGTTTCCTCTTCACTACTGGTGATTTTAAAAATTGTTTTGTTGCTTATATAAAACTACAGTATTATTCCTCTTACTGTTGGTAGAAATTGCTTGTTGTCATTACTATGTGAATATTGTCTTTTTTTCTTAATAAAAGTGTACTAATATGATTCTGGAAAATTACTCTTCAGTTGTTACCTGAACCACATAACTTTACTAAATTTAACTTTTGAAATGACTTGAGAAAGAGAAGTCCAAAGTTAGCAATTTAATGCAAAAGAAACAATATTCCCAAATGTTTACTGGTGGGTGGGTGGGTATGTGCATATATGTAGCATTGTTATCTATACAGATATAGTAAGTACAACTGGAATTTTATAAATATGAAGAAATGGAGATAGAAGGAACTCTCTGGGGCTACTCAGTAGGAGAGCACTGATGAAAAATGTCTGACCTTAAATATTTAAGCAGTTATTCAACATCCAATTTAAAAAAAAACTCATCAATTACAATAAAAATCTCATTGAATCTGAAATTAGGAACTCCAATTGATTGGAAGCTATCAAGCCAGATATCATGATGCTGCCTGATGTTATATTTACCTAGTTCATAACAGGTGCTATATTTCTAAATGAATGAACAATGTTATTCTAGTGACAAGACTAAATCGTGTAAAATAGTGGTTTAGCTTTGGTTAATGTTTGGTTAATGTTCTCTGCACCGGCAGTTCAAGCATTATGATAATTAAATTAGTTATAAAAAATAAAAATCTGAAATGAACTAGGATGCCACAGGGCTTGAATTATTTGTATGTGTAGACAAAGTAAAGTATCTGCATATAACAGAACTAAAAGCTAGCCTTTGAGTTTAAAGAAATAGGGTTTGTGTTTTTGTGTATGTGTGTGGATAGATTATTGGAATTGGCTTTATAATTGATCAAATTAAATGGTAATTGCTTAGTCTCCATGCTACTTTGCCTGTGTAGACACAGTTGTTATGTCTGTTAAACCAGAAAGCTATTAAACATGAGTAGCCACAAGGGGACTACTGAGTGAATCCAAATCAATTTATTATCTTCACAATAGACTTGACAAAACATATCCACTTTCATAGTGACCTTCATGCAGGACATTTAATAAACAAGAACAACAAGAACACTTTCACAACAAGACTGAGAAAGGCAAATAGATGCCAAGTTAAGGAAATGTGTCAAATGAAGCCAGAATTCTGAAGTTGCTTAAACATTTTCAGAGTGCTTTGCAACATGCCTAATAATCACTTCTTAATAAAAATTACACATTATCTATCCTAATAAAAACTAATGCAAATATTATGTTTGCCTTTGTACTTGTAACATTGATCCATCATATAAGTTTATAGATAATACAATGAGCATTCTACTGTTTTAATGGACCTGTGATGTCATAGATGTAGGCACTTCTATTGATCCAGATTGAAATTCATCCATTTCCTTTCATAAATTGACCCCCAAGGGTTTCGACAACCATACTGGGGTCCTTCCTTTTACCCACCTGACATTGGATGGATACCAAAGGATTAATTCACTGTTTATTAGGGGACTAAGCCATTTCTTTCTGGTCATCATCTGTTTTTTCAGTGGCATCCTTTATACCACTTCTTTTACCTAATTCCTTGTAATTGTAATGTGTTAAAGCATACAAATGTCTACCATGTGCTTTTTTATTCCTCTGGGATTCTCAGCATCATTTCTTCAGGAATTAGTTATACTATATATCAATGAAAGAATATTGTTTTGTTTTTTAAAGATGTGCTTTTGTTTCAAGAGAAGCTTGAGTTCATTAAAAGAACTACATTTCCCAAAGGCAGACCAGCCCTTTATTCTTTATTCAACTCTGGGCTCAGCTCCTTGTCAGTCTGCAAATAGATGTACTGATGGGCGATATCTGTGATTGTCCTTGCAACTGCATATCATGATCTGGACTAGACAGTCTTTACTTTTTTCTCCTATGTACGTAGGCCAAACTCTTGAATTATTATGACTCCCAATATAGGAAGCTCTGCAATATTTAGGAGCTTAATGTACTCATCATAATGTGATCTCACATCTGAAGGACCTTATCATCTGAAGGGAATACTTATTCCATGTGGACTCTGAGCTAGACCTTCCCAATGAAAGTATTTTACACCTTTGGCAAGAATACATGTCCTGGGGGGGCAGCTAGGTGGCGCGGTGGATAAAGCACTGGCCCTGTATTCAGGAGGACCTGAGTTCAAATTTGGCCTCAGACACTTGACACTTACTAGCTGTGTGACCCTGGGCAAGTCACTTAACCCTCATTGCCCTGCCAACAAGAAGGAGAAGGAGAAGGAGAAGGAGAAGGAGAAGGAGAAGGAGAAGGAGAAGGAGAAGGAGAAGGAGAAGGAGAAGGAGAAGGAGAAGGAGAAGGAAGAAAGAAGAAAGAAGAAAGAAGAAGAAGAATACATGTCCTGGTTTTATGCTTTAATTAATATATATGACACTAAATAAAATATATGCCCTGTTCAGTCTTTTAAGAAGTGTTATATACTTTTGACATACACGTAGAAGACACTTTACTGAAGGGGAGCTTTTAAGAAGGCTTTTCACTGAGTCAAATTCTTTTTCATAGTCAACAAGCACAGAGGGGATCTTGTGTCCTCTATACTTTTTGTCAGTTGTGTGATTAGAAAGATGTATTCCTTTTGTGGAATATCACTTACTAAAATCTTTCTCTTTCTTCCTCATGCCTGTATCAAGAATATACTTCATAAACATATAGATTATTCTCATTAAATTTTGCATAAAAGGAAAAGAAGGCTTATGTTTGAGTAGTACCTTATATTCCTGTTCTTGTTTTTCTTTTTAAAAAATGTCTGAGATTTTTTTCCTTGTATCTGATATCTTCTTTCAGATACCTTTATAATTGATCCTTTAGTAGTCTTAATACTTCAATACTTCTAGTACAGACCTTTTTCTGTGTCTGCTTGGCCTACTCCAGCTCTTTTTTCCCCCATCTTTGCTTTGTTTCAATATCATTTCCACTTCATCATGTACATCTGAGACTATAAAGTTAGAATACAACTATTGTGACTCCATTGTCCTGGATCATAAAAAGTTTATTTTTTAACATTTTTACAGATGTGTACAGATCTGACTTATTGCTTAAAGCTACTCTACTAAACAGGAGGGACTTTCCTCCTCCAAATGTGTCTGTGTTCATCTCTCTTCCCGTCTTGTGCTTAATCTATACTTGCCAGTGTTGATTTTTCAGGGCTACACTGTTTAATGGATTGAAAGCTAACTTTGAAGACCTTGACTCAATTCTCACCTTGGACTCATGCTCTCTGGGCAAATCCTCTCAGTATTTGAGGTATCTTTTAAAAAATATATATAAGCTTGGGGGCAGCTAGGTGGCACAGTGGATAAAGCAATGGCCTAGGATTCAGGAGGACCTGAGTTCAAATTCAGCCTCTGACACTTGACACTTACTAGCTGTGTGACCTTGGGCAAGTCACTTAAACCCCATTGTCCTGCCCCCCCCAATATGTATATATGTATGTATATGTATGTATGTGTATATATATACATGTGTGTGTGTATGTGTGTATACGGGGTATATATATATATATATATATATACGGTATACACACACACACACACACACACACACACACACACACGGAGAGAGAGAGAGATTGCTTGCAGAGAAGATGATTTCATTTTTTGATAGAGGATGCTTTTTTATCCAGCGAGTTCCCATGCCTGTGAAAACATTGTCTAGTTCCTGTCCCTATATTCTTTTTTTTTTTTTTTTTTTGCTCAGGGCAATGGGGGTTAAGTGACTTGCCCAGGGTCACACAGCTAGTAAGTGTCAAGTGTCTGAGGCCGGATTTGAACTCAGGTACTCCTGAATCCAGGGCCGGTGCTTTATCCACTGCGCCACCTAGCCGCCCCCTCCTGTCCCTATATTCTTGTCTAAGTTACTTGACTAACTAAAATGACTTTAAAGTTTGAGGGGACTTCTCTGCTAATGTAATTGACTGTATTTCATCACTACTCAAAATGTACTCCAGTCACTTTAATGGTTGAGGCAATAGTCAAGGCATTTGACCTGAATGATTACAGGGTGCAGATACTCTGTGTCATATAAATGAGAAATGGGGAGCCCAGCATTGCTGCTTGATATCAGTCAAGCAACAGATATTTATTAAGCTGCTATTATGTACAAGGTATGTGACTTAGGGATTAATGGAAATTAATTTGGAGTGAATGTGGATAGGTCATAAATTGAACATTAATTGGGGAATCTGACATGCAAAACATTCGTGGTTTTGTGGGGGTACAAAATGAAATGGAAGTTACACTTTATTGAAGGATGCATGTACCCATCTATTTGGGAATTCAGAACAAAATTTTTTCCAACAAACTCAAAATTTAAAAATACTTACAAAACAATATACAAATGAATAACAGCAGAGTAAAGAAAAATAGAAGAAATTCAAAGTAAGATGTGGTCGTTCCTGTAATGAAAAAAAAAAGCCACTTTTTAAATATGACTAATAAATAAGTAGCACAGATTTCCACCATCTCTGTTAGAGACACCATGTTAGTTCAGGTTTGATGCTGTGATAAAATAAGACATAGATCACTGAACAGAGCACAAAAAGGGTCCTCTTTAGCATAGAAAAGGTATCAGTGAGGATACAGTAGTGTTTAGCTGCAACTTTACTAGATGTGCTCTCCGTTGTTTCTTCATGGAAATGAGTGTGGCTAGTAGGCCACAGTATGGTTAGTTTGTTGTTTGCCCGTTGTTGTTGTTGTTGTTGTTGTTCTTCTTCTTCTTCTTTCTCCTCTTCTTCCTCTTCCTCTTCCTCTTCTTCTTCTTCTTCTTCTTCTTCTTCTTCTTCTTCTTCATAATTCTATATATTTTATTTTAGGCATTAAAAAACAAAACAAAACAAAACATTATTTGAAGAAGGTATCCATAGACTTCACTAGATGGTGAAATGGGTCTAATACACACCCCTTTGATGTTTTTTTTTAAAATAATAAACATTTTTATTTAAAGTTTTGAGTTCCAAATTTTATTGCTCCTTCCCTGTTCTCCTTCCTCCTTGAGGTGGTAAGAAATCAGATATACGGTATACATGTGCAATTATGTAAAACCATATTAGTCAATTTGTAAAAGAAAACTTGAATAAAAGAAAAAAATGAAAGAAAGTGAAAAATAGGATGCTTTTGTCTATGTTCAATCAGTATCAGTTCTTTCTTTGGAGGTGGATAGTATGTGTTTTCATTAATTCTTTTGTCCTTGTTCTTGAAGAGGACCATGACATCTGGAAGTGAGGTCATGACTTGCTGTGAATTGGATTCAAGTGAAGGAGGGCCGTGCAAAGTTACTAGCCTCATTCTCTTCTCCATAGCCATCTTGGGTCCATTGGCAAGATATACACAAGGACAACTGGAGATGGCCCTGGATGTTTGAGGCAGTCAGGGTTAAGTGACTTGCCAAGGGCCTTACAACTAGTAAGTTTCAAGTGTCTGAGGCTGGATTTGAACTCAGGTCCTCCTGACTCCAGGGCCATTGTTCTGTCCACTGTGCCACCTAGCTTCTCTAAATCAAGGTATGGTAATGCAGTTGAGAAACTCCACATAGGTGGGACTTTTTTGTCCCTCGGTGAACTGGAAGCTACACAGGGACCATTTGGGTACCTGGATAAGTTTTGTCACTTTTAGGGAAAACTAATGGTGGGGAGGGGAAGGGAGAAAGATGAGGGAAGCTGGAGCTTAACTTGTGTTGGGGAGTGCAAGTGGAGAGGGGAGACACTGGACTAACCCACATTGTGGGGAAAAACCTTAGTAGATATTAGTTTGATCACAATCACTCTCTTCAATATGATTTCCATGGAATTTAGTGGTTATTAATATAAAATGGAATAAACAAAAAATTCTTGACACTTTAAATGAATGAGTAGTTAGTTGTCAGGTTTGCATGAGAGCCTTAAAAAAAAAAAAGAAGCTATTTGGGTCCATAAACAAGATGAGGTATATTTCCAAGCGTGGGGAGATTTGGATTCAGAAGAAAAAAAATAGATTTTTTTCCAGTTATGACTTCACCCCAGAAAATGAAGTAAAGTTTTGGAAGTTATCCAACTAATGTTATCAGTGCAGACAGCCAATCTAGACAAATTAATGATTGTGAAGAAATATCATATTGTTGCTAAAAATTTTTTTAAAGGCATGTAGTATTTTGTTCAAATGTATTTTTAAAAATTATGTGTATGTATTTAATTGTATTTAAAAATTGTAAATTAGACTGTACAATCCTAAATTTTTAATACAGCGTCTGTATCATTCAACAGTTACTTGAAGCTTGATACCAGATGGGAGTGGAGAGGCCCTCTCCTTTGAAAAGGGAAAATGATGGAATTGGACAATGCGGACATAGTCTATACATCATTTTTACTTTGCTGGTTTCTACCAAGAAGTAGGAAAGGAAAAATTAAGCTGACCTTTGAAGGGAATGGATGGGGAAAAATCTGTGAATTTACCTTAGTAACTAAGAAAGAGAAAGGCTGAGATAGAAGAAACCAATTCAGAGATAAGACAGCTGGCTTCAATGAAGGTCTTTAGTTCTAAAGTTTTGAATTCTAAGTATTACCTGAAGGAAGCCCAGAGCAACTCCAGGGATTTTAATGCCAAACAAGTAGATGAGAGAAGAAAAACTAGATGGAATTGGAAGAGCAATCCTTTATTTACATGAAGAGATAGCTAAGAAAGTTAAAATTAAGTAGTGATTGATAATACTTATTGTGTGATAGAGAATAAAATGGGTAGTTAGTACATCTGGGTTTTAGTACTTTCTCAGTCACTAATTAGTCTTGTGGCCTTAGGCAATCCTTTTGACTTCTGTGGGCCTACTTTTCCCTATCTATAAAATCCGAGGCTTTCTAGCTCTAAAATTGTACCTTGTATTTAAATGTTTAAATATATTCTAAATAGCTCTCCTATTTCAGAATATTGGGTTTTTATTTAACTTTTAAGTTTAAAAAAAATTTTAAGCATTAGAAAAACGAATTATGTATAATTTAATAGGTAACTCAAATAACTATCTTTATGTAAAGCATAGCTATTTGACCATAATCAAAGTCCCATTGTGTAACTGATGGTCTCTTACCCTGATTGCTGTCAGCTACCTGAAAGGAAATATCCTCATGAATATGGGCCAAATACGAATGTATAAAGTGAAAGCAAACATCCAGATTAGTTATCTTTGTTTAAGCTGTGTAGACACTGCCTCCATTGAAGTCAGACAACTACTACTTAACAAATTGGGAAAATTCCATATAGGCCAGCCAACTAGGCTCTTGGGTATTGACTATATCCCATGTAATACTACCCAGGTGGTTAGGATTAAAGCATAAACTTGCAGTACAATAGCTAAGAATCATTATAATGATTTCATATTGCAGACTGAGTTAGCCTGGTTATAGCCATCGATAAATACCAAATGTCATTCCATACACCTGATACTGGCGAAATGTTCTCCTATAAATAATCTCAAATTATTACGCAATTAGATAAATCCATTTTTCCCTAAGTATTCTAATAGTTATAGAGTTTGAGGCTACTTTCTATTAATATTCATGATGAGTGAAAAACATGAAGATGGTAGGAAATGGAAGATAGCAACAGAATTGAACATAGATAGGGCTCTTGTTTAAAATAAAACAAAAAACCAAATAAATCTTTTGCATGTATGGTACTAAAAATCCATAAATATCTATGTGTGTGTTTACCTAGACACACACTTAAATATACTATTTCAACACTAACTTTCTCCAAAAACAAGTCATTAATCCAATCTTTTTTTTTTTTAATGCCCCTCCTTCCATTCCTCTTGTCTTTTGGTTCAAACACATGTTTTTTCTTCATATGCTTTGTGTTTTTCTCCCACTATTAGGCTAAATCCTCCAAATTCTATTCTTTGCTCTTCTACTTTCTTCCTATTTATTTTCATTTCCTTTATCCCACTTTACTGAGATGCTCCATTATCTTTGAGCTTCTAGCCATTTATTTACTAATTTGTTATTCAGTTGTTTCAATTTTGTAGGACTCTTCCTGACTTCATTTGAAGTTTGTCCTACTCATCATGAGGTTTTGATGTTTTCTTTGCAGATACTGGAGTTGTTTGCCTTTCCCTTTCCCAGTTCATTTTTTACAGATAAGAAACTAAGGCAAACAGGGTTAAGTGACTTGGCCAGGATCACACTGCTAGGGAGTGTCTGAGGCCAGATTTGAATTCAGGAAGATAAGACTTCCTGACTCCAGGCCTGGCACTCTATCTACTGCACCACTTTACTGCCCCTTATTTACTAGTACATCCTCATAATGTTCACTCACTTTTATTTCTACTTTTCATCATGGAATTTTATATAATCAGTTCTTTGAAGAAAAGTTTGCTGGTAGGAAAGGAACTGGACTTGTGATTTCATTGGTGTAGAGAAATCCTAATTGAAGTAACTCCTCCTTTTCTATTGCAGGTTACCTTTTTTTTTTTTTTTTGGCATCTTATCAGTCTTGGACAATTGCTTAGGGCACTGAGAGACTGTGACTTTCCTAGAGCCATATTGCAAGTATAACTCAGAAAAGGAACTTGAACCTGGGGCTTTTGGACTTTGAGGTGTAACGATTGGAATAACGCCATCTGCTGGATACTTACTGTAGAGGAGTTCTGCCCATGAAGGGAAGGTCTTTGAGGGCAAGACCAGGAGTCAGGAAGTGACGCGGGCTAGTGGGAGGAGGAAGGAAGAGACTGGCGCTCAGTCTCGTTTTCTTTTCCTCTGGACTCTGGTGGAGAAGTGAGCTAGAAATGTGCTCTCCCTTTAATAGATAGAAATCTAGGCCTTTTTCTCTCTCTTTACCAAATTCTTATTCTCCTTAATAAATGCTTAAAAGTCTAACTCTTGCTAAAGCTTGTAATTGATTGGCGACCACTCATTAGATATTTTAGACAGACTAGCTAGAATTTTAACCCTTAACAGATGGCTGACCACGAAGAGGAAAGCTAACCCTCAGTCTTCTTCTGATCTTCTGGTTGGGTAAGAAATTTCCCCTCCCTCTCCCTTTAACTGCTAAGTACTGGTGTACTGGCTGTGTTTTCCTTTAAATTTTTTCGAATGGACCTTTTAAACTCCCTAATTACCCTATTTTTGATTTTAGTCTGTTTAACCAGACAAATGGGAGATAAGATCATGTTAATGCTTTGTTTTTGTGGATTTTCTATTTTTCTTTTTATTTTTGTTAAAAGAGCCAGCAACTTACTCACACAAGGAAATATCTCTCCCTCTCCCAACCATGCTTTTTCAGAGAAACCTGAAGAGATTCCTGCAGCTTTTCCCAGTTCTAACACTAATTGTTGCTTTAATTTTGCATGCCTGGAGGCAATGACCCACCCTCTAGAAGCTTTTAATCCCCTAGCACCTGGAGGCCAAGTGGGGGAAGAGGAATCCAGGCCTGAGTTCAAAATCAAGTCTGATTCTAATTGCTCTGGTCCCTCCCCTCCTCTCCAAACCCCACCCTCTACTCCTCCCATGGCCAAGCCCATTGCTTCCCTGGCCCGGGAAGTCCAAAGATCTAATGCGCATGCTCAACTTTCTCTAACTGCATTTGCAGCTTCAGGCTCAGCCCTTCCCCGCCCTGGCTGTGCTTTTGAGACAATCTTAGAAAACTCTTTAAATTCCAGATATGCTCGTTTTGTTCATAATTTTGCTAACCTGCTTTTGTCTTTCATTAGTAATCTTATAAAGCATTTGTATGGTGAAAAGACTGTCACATGAGGGGAGACATGCATGAAGTCAAGGTATGGCCGAGGGAACGGCTTTTGACTAATGTTGAGGTTGGATTCTCTTGGTTTAATATTTTATTTTATTTTTCCCCACAATATTGTACAGATGGCTGGAAGTATCGATCCCACCCATCTCACTTCTACACCTGGCTTCTATGCTCCCTCCTATATGCCTGATGCCATGGACCATCTCAATCCCATGCATCTGATTAAGTCTGACTCAGTTTCCTCCAATATGTTCGGTGGCATGGACATATATTCCATCCACCTATTTTAAGCCTGGCATACTGCATGGGCAGTATATATTGCTCAAGTGTGGGAATGCTCATATCCCATCATTTCTCTGTTCTTTTATGGTAACCCCCATAATTATCTCAGGTGTCATGATAAATACAGTGTTGAATTTGGCCTTGACACCTGTTACCAATTATATTAGATTTTTTAATTTCTCATAATGGCATGAGGATAATTAGGCAGATGATGCAAAAAGTGATAAAACAAAGATAAAAATTATTTTAAAAATTAATATCGCAGCAATTGTCTTCTCAATTACCCTCCATAAGGGGGGGACTATAGTAATATTATAATTTTAAAGAATGGTTCAATTTTTGTTTTATTATATGTTTCATGTGTAACAACTAAGATTCTGAATTCCCTTAGACATGTTTTTGAGAACTTTCATTGTTTGATTTGATTATTGACAAAGCTATTTTAAAGTTGTGTTAAGCTCAATTTTGTAGGAAATTTTCCTGGCTGATTACCAGCATCCACACATCAACCCCTGAAAAGACTTCCATTCCATGACTACACCTAGAGGACATCTAAGAAAAGACTTTCAGAGACTTTAAATGAACAGTTTTGATTTGTTGTTTTTGTTGTTTTTTTCTCTTTCTGTTATAATATACACCATCTGTAACATGTATTCTCTGCAGAGGCCCTCCCTTTGAAAGACTAATGTCAAAGCGTCGGTTCATGAGGACAAAAAAAAAATCACCCCTCTGGACAAAACTTTCCTCTCTTCCTTTTCTATATTGTCGTTCACATATTATTAGTTAGCAATAGTTATTATATTCTTTTTACTGTTCCGTCAAGGAAACATTTTGTTTCTTGAGGAACAACAGGGGGGACTGTAACGATTGGAATAACGCCATCTGCTGGATACTTACTGTAGAGGAGTTCTGCCCATGAAGGGAAGGTCTTTGAGGGCAAGACCAGGAGTCAGGAAGTGACGCGGGCTAGTGGGAGGAGGAAGGAAGAGACTGGCGCTCAGTCTCGTTTTCTTTTCCTCTGGACTCTGGTGGAGAAGTGAGCTAGAAATGTGCTCTCCCTTTAATAGATAGAAATCTAGGCCTTTTTCTCTCTCTTTACCAAATTCTTATTCTCCTTAATAAATGCTTAAAAGTCTAACTCTTGCTAAAGCTTGTAATTGATTGGCGACCACTCATTAGATATTTTAGACAGACTAGCTAGAATTTTAACCCTTAACAGAGGCCAATCCCACTTTTCATTAGGCCAAACTTTCACTTGGTAGTGCTCCCATTAAAAAAATGAACAGTTTTGCCAATTTTGAAACAATCTCTTTTAAATTATTTTAGGACCTCAAAAAGACAAGAAAAAAATGTGTTATTTAGGGGTCGTAATAATCAGCTCTGTTCATGCCTTAATCCTAACCACCTGGGTAGTATTCCATGGGATATAGTCTACACCTAAGAGACTAACTGTTTGGTATATACATTGAGGATTTATATGCTCCCTGAACACATCCTTAGCCTACATTATTCCTATGATGAGAATGTCTTTTGTTGTCTTCTTCAAATGTTGATTTCCATATGATCTTTTAAAGTCCAGCTCTAATCTTACTTCTTCCATAGAGCCTTTCTTAGTGTTCTTATAATCCCCACCTTTGGCAACAACTTTCCCAGTCAGACCTCACATATGACATTTTGTTCTAAATATCTCACATACATTAATCATGTAATAAGAACATGATGACTATGTCTTAAATCTAACACAGTGTTCTTCAAAAAACTTAATAAATTGTTAGTTTAATGAATGTGTGAATGAATTTTACTCCGAATATGGAAAAAAATATCATATCACCAAATCATATTGAATACTGATTATTTCTGTTCATTGATAGAAGAAATTGGGAAAGGTAAAGAATGTGGTATCATTTGCCCATCATCAAATATGTAACATCCCTTGCCTTCTGTGAGCTTATATTCTGTTGAGGGAGAAGAGAGACAACAAATCATTAATATCATCCTTATGTGAGAATTAGAGCACTACCAACTTGTTGAGGAAGATACTGCAGGGAAGCTGTGCCATGAAAAGAACGCATGTGACTTAGTGTCCGGAGGTGACCATTCTGGAGTTTTGAAGGTCAGATCAGTGTCAGGAAGTCGTGTCTGCTGCCTGTTAGTCGTGTCAGTCAGTGCTACCAACCAATTAGCTTGGAGCTGTGTGTGTGGAGGGCATTGTTTCCTGTTTCACAGGAGGCTTCTGGGAGAAGCCACAGAGAAGCGAGGTATTTTCGGTTCTGGACTTGGGCTTGGTGGGAGGTCAGAGGCTGGCTCTTAGAGATAGCTAGACAAAGGCTGTTTTACCTCTCTCTCTCTTCACTAACTTCTAATATACTTTAATAAATACTTAAAAGTCTAAACTCTTGCTAAAGCTTCTAATTTAATTAGATTTTAGACATCACAGCTAGAATTTTAGACATTACACATATCATCATTGCTATTAATATGATAGGTAGATGGCTCAGTGGATAGAGTATTGGGCCTGTAGTCAGGAAGACCTGAATTAAAATTTGGCCTGAGACACTAACTAGCTGTGTGACCCCGGGCAAATCATTTAACCTCTGTTTACCTTAATCCACTGGAGAAGGAAATGGCAAACCATTCTATCATCTTTGCCAAGAAAACCCTATGGACAGTATTGGCTTGCTATGGTCCATCCAGGTCATGAAGCGTCAGACATGATTGAACAACTGAACAGCAACAACATGTATTAAAGTGCTATCACTTTAAGGCTTGTCTGTACTTTACAAATATTATCTCATTTGATCCTCACAACAACCCTGTGAAGTATGTGCCATTATCTTAACTTTACAGATGAAGAAACTGAGGCTGAGTGAGGTTTAGTGACTTGCCTAGGGTAACACATCTAGTAAAAGTCTGAAGAAGGATTCAAACTCAGTTCTTCCTGATTCTACATCTAGTGCTCTATCCACTATAACACCTAACTGGCATAAAAAAAGCACATTAAAAAAAAGGTAATTTGTGTGTGTGTGTGTTGGTGGTAGAGGGAGATATATTAATAGCAGGGGACAATAGGAGAGGCCTCTTATGCTAACATTTATTGGAGGATGCAAGCAATGAGTCCCTTAAAGTCTTTCTAGGCTTTTCCTCAGGTGAAACCTGAGAAACCTTTTGAACATGGTTAAGGGAAGGAAAATATATCTGAAGTTGTTTAAGTGTTTGTTCCTCTTAGGTATGAAGCCACATTTCAAAGTTGAAACATATAATGAATTGCAGCTGCCGACATTGGATTTTAATGAGGTTTGTTCATAGGCGTCCACTGCTTGCTAGTATGCTTTTAGGCATTTGGTAAAGGAAGTTCCTTAATGGGGATTCCCAACACCAATGAAATCACTGGTCCAGTGTCTATGCATTTATGCAGAAGAAAGAAAAAATAACTAACTTTGCAGAAAGCCATGGAGAAGTTGTCCTGTTTTAGGTATGTGGGGGTTGGAAGAGGTGACCTATTAGGTGAAGATACTGTAGTCCTTTCCAAGTCTGGAAAGAGATAGTATGGTGCTTTTAGAAGGATCAATATTATACTAAACATGTTGGATCCAATCCAATTTATTGATTGCTTTTTTTTGGTAGAAAGTTAGATTTTTAAAAATTCATCTCAGATTTTTTCTTCATTACCCTTCCACCAGGAGCTGCTGCATGCCTTTTCTCTCCTTAAATACCCATATTTATGCTTTACCTTTCTTTCTCAGCAGAAAAATTCAACCTATATTTTACTGAGAAAATAGAGGCTGTCCATTGTAAAGTTCCTCATTTCCCCTTCTCTGAACCTCTAAATCTCGTTACGTTTTCCTCTTTCCCCCTTGTATTAGAGGGTATTCTCCTAGCCAGGGGATAATCCGTCCAGCTATGCTAGCTCCTCTCTTTTGAGATCTTGCTTTATCAATTACAAATCGTCTCATGTGTTCGCATTTTCCTTCTACTGGCTTCATTTCCTCCAAC
The DNA here is from genome assembly GCF_019393635.1 of Dromiciops gliroides. Lineage (NCBI taxonomy): Eukaryota > Metazoa > Chordata > Mammalia > Microbiotheria > Microbiotheriidae > Dromiciops > Dromiciops gliroides. The sequence continues at coordinate 133,728,355 of NC_057865.1, read as the reverse complement.
CTACAAACATTCTCAAGTTTATCCAACTGTAAAACAAAACACCTTCCCTTTACCCACCTAAACTCTAAAATTATTGTGCTGTATCCCACTTCTTCTCTGCCAAATTCTCTGTGAAAAGAATAGTCTGAATGACCTACTTGCTCATACTTCTTTACCGCCAACTCACTCCAAAAACTCTTGCAGCCTAGATAGTATGCTTTCCAAGGTACTGAAACTTTTCTCTTAGAAGTTACTTAGGATATCCTAATTGCAAAACCCATCGTCCTTTCGTCAGTCTTCATTTCCTTTGACTTTTGATCTATTTGACCTTCCTGATACTGGCTGATGAGACACTCTTCTCTCCTGTGTCTCACACACACAAGGGTGAGTGAATTCAGTCAAGGTTAAAATAATATTTTTAGTTTTTTCATAACCACCAAATAACTGATTTCTAAATATTTGCCTTTAACATGGACATTTATTTCACTATTGTGTAGTTGTTGTTGATTTGCTTTTCAGTCACGTCCTACCCCATTTGGGGTTTTCTTGGCGAGGATACTGGAGTGGTTTGCCATTTCCTTCTTGAGCTCATTTCACAGACAAGGAAACTGAGGCAAACAGGGTTTAAGTGACTTGCCCAGTGTCACACAGCTATTAAGTGTCCAAGGTCAGATTTGAATTCAGAAAGATGAGACTTCTTGACTCAGGCCCAGTTTTCTATCCACTGTACCACCTGGCTGCCCTAACCACAACTATGCTAGAGACTAAAAAATGTGTTTTAAATCAGCATGCAGTTAGTAAGAATCTGTTCTGCTTATCATAGTGTGTTAACAATTAGGAAGGCAGATATGCAAGAAGACATCTCTTTGAATCTCTTTTTCATCTCCCTTCTCCTTCAAGTTTTTGAACCAGAAAATGTGATTAAATCATCTCTTCCATTATTGTTAAGTTCACTCTTCTCTTATCAACTCTCTTCTCCTCATGTGTATTGTTTCCTCATTATGACGTAAGTTCCTTGAGGGCAGAGACTATCATGGGCTGTATGGGGTGTTTAGGGACGACCAGCATCTGTGGCATGAGGGCTTGCCCAGCCCTTTTCAGGGCTTCTCATCCACGTTTGGTGTCCACCTGCCACACAACTCTCAACCGTGGCTCCAAGAAACTGCAGCATTCACAGTGGTCATATCCTGGTAAAACCATCCTTGGCAAAGGAGGTAAACCAGGTTCAGGGTAACCAACAGGCCTCAAACCTGTTGGAGAGTTAGAGGGATGTCTGCCTCAAGCATGTAAAGACTGCCTTTTGTGGAATGGGTAGATGGGAACAATTTGTTCCAAAGGCCACAAAGGCAACTGAAGTAGGCCCTATGGAGTACTTAGAACTTGGTCAGACATTAAAAACGTCAAGGTCATTCACTGCATCATGGGCCATCACCAGGCATTTTGACTTATGTCTTGCTACTGGACTTTGAGGGCTCTGGAAGAGAGTGAGGCTGACAATTTTGTGTAACTCTGCCTAACTTAACTCCAATTCATGAGCAAGTCAAGAAATCGCCCTGTGATGTCTTTGGGTCTCTTCCAAAATGAAGGATAACCAACACTTAGCACTGTTCTTGGCACTAGTAAAATGACAATAAATTATAGTAACAATTTCTGGCATTTATATTGTGCTCTAAGGTTTGTAAAACGCTTTTACAAATATTATTTCATTTTATCTTAACTCTGTTATGTTTCCTGTTTTATAGATGAGGAAACCTATACTGTTAGAGCTTGAGTAACTTATCCAGGGTCAGATTTGTATTTAGATCTTCCCAACTCCAGGCCCTGCATTATATATCCATTTGGCTGCCCAGCTGCCTCTATAGTAACACCTAGCATTTATATGGTGCTTTAGGGTTTTCAGAGTGCTTTCTAAATACTACCTTATTTTAACCTTACAACCCTAAAATAGATCCTCACAACCTAGGGAGGTAGGTACTGTTATGATACTAGTTTAACAAATAAGGAAAATGAAGCTTAAACAGGTTAAGTGACTTGCTTAGAGTCCCAGAGCTCTTAAGTGTCTGAGGCACAGTTTGAACTCAAGTTTTCCCAACTCTAGGTTCAGGGCTTTTTCATTCATTCTCCATAGAGGTTCTACCCAATGTGAAGGGGGCTTACTTTAGTTCTTTTCACGGTTACTAATATAGTGCTCAGGCAGCTGTGTATCTGTTAAACCTCAAACTCATCATATAATCTGCTCATATTTTTGTCATTCATTTCCTCAATGAGATTTTCTTATGTCATATGTTTCATAAAAGTTAACATTAGTATATTCCTACAGTACATTTACCATCTTCATACTTATTTTCTAGGTCAGCTGTTTTTCCAAGGAGATATTTCACATTGCCTTCTATTTTTTCATTCAATTGGATTTGCTTTACTGTGTCTTGGTTTCTCATAAGCTCACTAGCTTCCATTTGTTCAATCCTAATTCTTAGGCAATTATTATCAGCAGACAGTTTTTTAATCTCCTTTTCCATTTGGCTTTTCAAACTGTTGACTTTTTTCTCATGACTCTCCTGCATTGCTCTCATTTCTCTTTCCATTCCTTCCTCTCTTTCTCTACATCTTCGTTCTATCTCTCCTACTTTCTCTTCAAAGTCCCTTTTGAGAGCTTCCATGGCCTGAGACCAGTTCATATTTTTCTTGGAAGCTTTGGATGTTGGAGCTTTGACCCTATTATTATCTTCTTCTTCTGAGGATGTATTGTGGTCTACCTTTCCCCCAAAGAAGTTTTCGATGGTCTTCTGCTTTCTCTGCCTACTCATCCTGGCTTACTGTTTCTTGGCTTTTTACTCCTTAAAGTGTAGCGCTGCTTCCCGGACACACCGTTCGTGCTACAGCGTGGCCCAGGGGGTGATTGGGCTTCTTCTCAGCCTGCCTGGCTTGTGAGTAATCACAGCCGCTTTCTCTTTGACCCGGAAACAGAAGTCTGACTGAACTCTGATTCTCTATGGTCGGAAGCTTGGCGTGCTTTTACCCCTCCCCCACTGGGCCACCACGACTCGATTCAGCCCACTGGTTCAGACCCAGGGCGCTTTGCCCCAACTCCAGCAGATACTGCCTCCACTTCACCCCGGCCTACCTTCGAACCCCCTCACCAGTCTGTGATCGGAGCCTCAGAAGCTGCTGGTGCTGAAGACTCTGACGTGTTGGAAGCACTGTCCCTGACTGGGTCTGGACCGCGCGCTGAGCTGTTCAGCCTGATCAGTAGGTGATCAGAATCGCCCTCTTTTGCGGAGAAACAGTCTCACTCTGTTCTTATGTGCATTAGGCTGTTCTGGGTTTTGATTTTTACCGCATTATTTGGGCATGAATGGACGGGTTTATCTGGAGCTTGTGGGAGTCACAGCCTCTCCTCCGCCATCTTGGCTCCGCCCCCCTCCATCTTCATACTTATTTTGTATCACTTATAACTTTGGTTGTTTAGTGATTATAGGGTTCAATATATACTACTCATTGTGAAACCATTGGTATAAACATGATGAAGATATAGGCTATTAGCATAGTTATTTAAACTATGAATGCTCATCATACTGTTCTTTAAATGAAGAGGAGAAATGGGAAATGAATGAAATGTATAGTAACTTGTAGTGTCACACAATATTGACATGACTCTCCTTAAGAAATTTTTTCTTCCTGACTTAGGTTAAACATGGATTTTTGTTTGATTTAGGTTTTGTTTTATGTGTGCGTGTATTTGTTTTTCATGTCATATTCCCCAATAAATTGTAAGCACAATGATCATTGAAACTGTATCTTATTTCTGAATGTTACTTCCCCTAACACAGTGATTTGTACTCATAGTATAAGATACAAAATATTTTGAACTGTATTGATTCTGTCTTCTCATCACTGAGCATAATATAAATGACCAAAGACAATTTCATAGTATTACAAAGATATAGTAGTCATTCAACAAACCAGAATTTATCAGGTATCTACAATACAATGTGTAAATAATGTTGGAAGATAGGGAAGCAGGACTGCTTCGGGAGGAGTACGGCAAACTAAGATTGGAAAAATAGGTTGGAGTCAGATTGTAGAATGCCTTGAATAGCAGATAAAGGTTCTTGGAAGGATAAACTTTATTTCCAGGGCATTATTCTGAAGGAGCTCTAGAGTCCTAATTTGAAAGCCTCTGTTCAGCACTTAAACTTTTTGACTTGAAAATGATCATCATGAGAAGATAAAGCTGTTCTCTTCCCCCCACCCCATTTAGACATAGCATAATGAATAGAAAATGCTTCATCTGAGCAACATTGTCCTTCATGTGTTTGTGTATGTAAAAGCCTTCTTAAATTCATTTTCCTGGTTATAAAATGTTTTTGCATGTGGCTTGACAGGTGAACACTTACATTGCAGGCATTATTTTTACAACATTAAAAATGATGTGGTATAATTATAAGTTAATTGATAATTTTATATGACATATGCACATATATATGAATATACATATACACACATAGTAAGAGGCATGCACACACATAGTGAAAGAGAGGCAGGGACAGAATGGACAGTGTTGTTTACATGTATTTCATAATCACAGCACCATAATTTTGTGGATACTATCTATACTTTTAACTTTTATTTAATCCAATCCTACACTATCCAGTCTGTTACTATATATACTACCTTCAACTTTATAACTCCTATTCTGGGAAAAGTAATCAAATCAGTTCTACCAATGTTTCTGAAAAGGTTATGTCGATTGACTCTCTTATAGGATCACCCAGCATCCCTGTGACTTTCCAAAATCCTGGTATGTTGTTTCCCTCTACAAGAACATAAATTCCCTGAGGGCAAGAACTGTCTTGCTTTGTTTTTTATGTCCCCAGTGCTTTACACATTGCTTAACACATAGTGCTTAATAAATGGTTTTAATTAATTCATTCATGCATTCATTTTATAAGACATGGTTATGAGCTGTATTAGATATATGATCTTCCAGGGGGTAGTGGTTGGGGGCATCTAAAATATGCCTTTGATACACATATCAGCTCTCTGACCACTGGGAGGTTTAACTTTACCTGAGTTCAAATTTAGTCTCAGAGATTTATAAGCTGTGTGAGGCTGGACAAGTCACTTAACTTCTATTTTCCTCAATTTCTTCATATGTAAAATGAGGATAACAAAGGCACCTTCCTCCCAGTGTTGTTGTGAGGATAAAATGAGATAATATTTATTTTTAAAAAACATTTTAACATTTTTATTTAAAGTTTTGAGCTCCAAATTCTACCCTTCCCTCCTTCCTCCCCCACCCCCAACATTAATCAATCACATATAGGTTATATATGTTCAATTATGTAAAAACATTTCCATATTAATCATTTTGTAAAAGAAGGCTCAAATAAAAAAATGAAAAAAGAAAGTGAAAAAGAGCATGCTTCAGTCTGTATTCAAACAGTAAGAGTTCTTTCTCTGGAGGCAGATAGTATGCTTCATCACTAGTCCTTTGGGATTGCCTTGGATCATTGTATTGCTAAGAATAGCTAAGTCATTCACAGTTTTTCATTGAACAGTACTGCTGTTACTATGTTCAACATTCTCCTGGTTCTGTTCACTTTGCTATTACATCAGTTCACGTAAGTCTTTCCAGGTTTTTCTGAAATCATCCTGCTTGGCGTTTCTGACAGCAGAATAATATTCCATTACAATTATATACTGGAGCTTGTTTAGCCATTCCCTAATTGATGGACATTCCTTGAATGTTCAATCCTTAGCCATCACAAAAAGAGTTGCTATAAATGTTTTTGTACAAATAGGTCCTTTCTCCTTTTTTTGAATGTCTGGTATATAGACTTATCAGTGATATTGGTGGATCAAAGGGTATGAACAGTTTTATAGCCCGTTGGGCATAGTTCCAAATTGCTCTCCAGAATGATTGGATTAGTTTACAACTCCACCAACAATGGATTAATGTCTCAGTTTTCTTACATCTTCTCCAACATCCATCATTTTCCTTTTTTGTCATATTAGCCAATCTGATAGGTGTGTGGTGGTACCTCAGAGTTGGGTTAATTTGCATTTCTCTAACAAGTAGTGATATGGAGCATTTTTTCATATGACTACAGGTAGTGTTGATTTCTTTTTCTAAAAACTTCCTGATCATTTCCTTTGACCATTTATCAATTAGGGAATAATTTGTATTTTTATAAATTTGACTTAGTTCTCTATGTATTTGATAAATGAAGCCTTTTTCAGAGATATTTGTTGCAAAATATTTCCCCAGTTTTCTGCTTTCCTTATAATTTTGACTGCATTGGTTTTGTTTGTGCAAAACTTTTGAAATTTTATATAATTAAAATGGCCAGTTTTATATTTTTTAATGTGGTCTTTTTCTTGTTGGTCTTAAATTCTTTGCTCCTTAATTTGCTTATGGTATCACCCTTTGGTTGTAAATCCTGTACCCACTGACCTTATCTTGGTATATGGTGTGATATGTTGGTCTATACCTAGTTTCTGCCATACTATTTTCCAGTTTTCCCAGCAGTTTTTGTCAAATAACGAGTTTTTATTCCAAAAGCTTGGGTCTTCTGGTTTATTGTATATTAGATTACTATAGTCATTGTGGGGACCAATTTTTAATTGGGGAGTGTTAGCTAAGCAGCTCACCGCAATATTGGGGCAAGGAAGGAGATAGACAGCCTTCCTCAAAATGGAGCAGGATTTATTTAACAAGAACGAACTTAAAAAAAACACAAACAGGATCAGTAGGATTAAGGGAAAGGAAATAAAATGGGGAAAGGGAAATTATACAACCTGAACACCACCACCATCCAGGAATCAGCTGAGAACACACAGCAATGTCCTGTTGCCTTCCAGCTTCAAGCTAGAATGGCAAACAAACCTCCCTTCTTCCCAGGAGACCCCAGGTTGACCACACAAAGCCCTCAGCCAATTGGCTGGCTGCTCTGACAGTCACATGACTGCCCTCACTGGGCTTCTAATCATTATAATTTTGCCAGGCCCATGTAGGTGTTGGCGAGTGGTGATGACGTGAGGTGCCAGTGTCATGGTGACAACTACAACCAGTGGGTGGAGCACCATGCCCTTTGCGGAGCCCCAGAGGCTACTGCACATGCCGAGGTTTTTTTTTTTTTTTTTAAATTCTAGCCAAAAGATGGGGTCATAAAAACCTCAAATAACAATTAATTATTTAGATCATTTACTATTATGTAATTTGTATCTATTCCACTGATCCACCATTCCATTTCTTAAGCAGCAACAGTTTGTTTTGATAATTACAGCTGTATAATACAGTTTGAGATCTGGTGTGACCAGACCACTTTCTTTTCAGTGATGCCTTGATATCCTTGAACTTTTGTTCTTCTAGATGAATTCTATTATTAAATAATAGAAGTGATAATGGGCATCCTTGCTTCACCCCTGATTGTATTGGGAAGGCTTCTAACTTATCCCCATTAACAGGTAATAGTTCCTGATGATTTTAGATAAATATTCCTTATCATTTTTAGGGAAGCTCCATTTATTCCTATGCTCTCTAGTGTTTTTAATAGAAATAGATGCTGTATTTTGTCAAAAGTTTTTTCTGCATTTATTGAAATAATCATAGATTTCTGTTCATTTTGTTATTGATATGGTCTGTTATGCTGATGGTTTTCCTAATATTGAACCAGCCCTGCATTCCTGGCCTAAAGCCCACCTGGTCATAGTGTATGATCCTTGTGTTATATTGCTGTAATCTCTTTGCTAGTATTTTATTTAAAATATTTACATCAATATTCATGAGGGAAATTGGTCTATGATATTTTTCTCCATTTTTGCTTTTCCTGTTTTAGATATCAGTGCCATTTTTGTGTCATAAAAGGAATTTGATAGAACTCTTTCACCTATTTTTTCAAATAGTTTATATACTATTGGAATTAATTGTTCTTTAAATTTTTGGCAGAGGGGCAGCTAGGTGGCACAGTGGATAAAGCACCAGCCCTGGATTCAGGAGTACCTGAGTTCAAATCCGGCCTCAGACACTTAACACTTACTAGCTGTTGTGACCCTGGGCAAGTCACTTAACCCCAATTGCCTTACCGAAAAAAACAAAACAAAACAAAACAAAATTTCTGGCAGAATTTGCTTTTTAATCCATCAGGTCCTAGGGATTTTTTTCTTTTTTCTTTCTTTTCTTTTTTTTTTTCTGTGACAATGAGGACCAAGTGACTTGCCCAGGGTCACACAGCTAGTAAATGTCAAGTGTCTGAGGGCAGATTTGAACTCAGGTCCTCCTGAATCCAGGGCCAGTGCTTTATCCACTGCACCACCTAGCTGCCCTCAGGCTTTTTTCTTAGGAAGTTCATTGATGGCTTGTTCAATTTCTTTTTCTAAGATTAGGTTAATTATTTTATTCTTTTGTTAATCTGAGTAATTTATATTTTTGTAGATATCCATCTACTTCATTTAGGTTCTCAAATTTATTGGCATATAATTGGGCAAAATAGCTCCTAATAATTGTCTTATTCTCCTTTTTATTGGTGGTGAATTCACCCCTTTCATCTTAGGTACGAGTAATTTGGTTTTCTTCCTTCTTTTTTTTTTTTAAGAAAAAGAATCAATTAAAACAATTTTTTTTTCATAAAACCACTTTTTAGGTGCTATGTACTCCTGTGAAAAAGATATATATTCCTTTTTACCCCATTCAGCTTTCTCCAGAAAGCTTATCATATCTAACTTTTCCATAATTTTATTTCCCTCCTAAACTTCTTTCTTGTTTATTTTTTTGGTTAAATTTCTGAGAGGGGAAAATTGAGGTACCTCCTAGTATAGTTTTATTATCTATTTCCTCCTGTAACTCATTCGATTTCTTTTTTAAAAACTAGGTGCTATACCATTTGGTGCATATATGTTTAGTAGTTTGATATGGCTTCATTGTTTATGGTACCTTTCAGCAAGATATAGTTTCCTTCCTTATCTCTTTTAATTAGATCTGTTTTTGCTTTTCTTTTGCCTGAAATCATGATTGCTATCCCTGCATTCTTTGCTTCATCTGAAGCATAATATGTTCTGCTACAACCCCTAACTTTATCCTGTGTTTATTTCTCTGCTTCAAATGTATTTCTTATAAACAACATATTATAAGATTTTGTTTTTTAATCCATTCTGCTGTATGCTTCTATTTTATTGGTGAGTTCATCCCATTCACATTTATAGTTGTGATAACTATATTTCCCTCTGTGCTATTTTCCCCTTGTTTATCCTTCTTATCCCCCCCTCCTCACAAGTGTTTTACTTCTTATCATGGCCTTCCCCATTCTGCCCTCCCTTTTATGAGTCCCCTCTCCCCCTTCTATTATCACTGTCCCATTTTACTTCCTTATAGGGTAAGATAGATTTCTCTTTCCAACTGAGTGTGTATGTTATTCCCTCTCTGAGCCATTTTTGATGAGAGTAAGGCTTAAGCTCTGTTCTCACCCCTTCATCTTCCCTGTCATTATAATATCTTTCATTTCTCTTTAATGTGAGATAATTTATCACATCCACCTCTCCCTCCTTCTTCCATTGCAATTTTCTTTCTCACCCCTTTATTTTGTTGTTTTGGGTATTATCCCATCAGACATGTTATATCCAGATCCACTATCTAGATACACTCCTTCTACTTGCTCTTACAGTAATAAAGTTCTTAAGAGTTACAAATATTATCTTGCCATATAGAAATCTAAATAGTTTAACCATATTGTATTATATTTTCTTTCTCTTTTCTTTTTTTACTTTTTAATGTTTCTCTTGAGTCTTATATTTATAGGTCAAAATTTTTATTCATCTCTGGTCTTTTAGTTAGGAATGCTTAAAAGTCCTCTTTTTCATAAAATGTCCATTCTCTCCTCCCCCCCCCCCGAAAAAGATTATATTCAATTTTGCTATTAGGTGATTCTTGGTTGTAATCCTAAATCTTTTCTGACCAGTATATCATAGTCTAAGCTTTTTGGTTCTTTATTGTGGAACCTTCCAAATCGTGTGTAATCCTGACTGTGGTTCCACAATATTTGAATTGTTTCATTTTGCCTGCTTGGTGTACTTTTTCTCTGATGTGGGAGCTCTGGAATTTGGCTATTATATTCCTGGGAGTTTTCATTTTGGGTTATCTTTCAGGCAGTGATCAGTGGATTCTTTCCATTACCATTTTGTCCTCTGGTTCCCATCAATATGTCAGGGCAGTTTTCTTTCATGATTTCTTGAATAATGTTCAAGTTCTCGTTCTCTCTGCCTTTCTCTCTGATCATCGACTTTCAGGTAAGTCTAATAATTCTTATATTATCTCTCCTGGATCTATTTTCTAGGTCAGTTGTTTTTCCACTGAGAAATTTCACATTTTCTTCTATTTTTTTATTTTTTAAATTTTGTTTTATCAAATCTGGATGTTTCATAGAGTCATTAGTTTCTACTTGCTCGATTCTAATTTTTAAGGAATTATTTTTCTTCAGTGACCTTTTGTACTTCTTCCATTTTGCCAATTCTATTTTTTAGGGAGTTATTTTCCTTTTATATTTTCTTTGTATATATTTTCCCATGCTGTTAACTCCTTTTTCATGGTTCTCTTTCATTATTCTCATTTCTTTTCACAATTTTTCTTCTACTTCTCTAATTTTGTTTTTAAAATCCTTTTAATGCTTTCTCAGGAATTCTTTTTGGGCCTGAGACCAAATTACATTTTTCTTTCAGGCTTCAAATGTAGCCATTTTGACATTATTGACCTCTTCTAAGTTTATTCCTTGATCTACCTTGTCACCATAGTAAGTTTCTATAGTCAAGTCCTTTTTTGTTTGTTTCTTGCTCGTTTTTTCTGCCATGTGTGTGTGTGTGTGTGTGTGTGTGTGTGTGTGTGTGTGTGTGTGTGTGTGTGTGTGTGATTTGGTGTTTTTATGTGAGAGTTGATCTCTGGTCCTACACTGCTCCAAGATTTTTGTGCTGGGGCTCAAGGTCTTACTGCTGGCTTTCGTTAGACTTTAAGGCTTAACTGCTTGCTTTCACTGGAGTGTAGGTTACCCTTCTAGTGTGTACTGGGGTTAAATTCTTCCCTGGGTATGGGGTTTAGCTGCTTGCCTGCCCAGGGGTTGGGGCCTTTTTTCTGGGTTGCTATGGAAACAGGTCCCCTCTTATAGCAGACCCTAGGGTTGTGGTCTCACTGTTGACTAGCCTGGGGGTCAGGCTTCAATACTGTTCAGTAATGAGGTCAAGGCCTTGCTGGTGATGTGCTGGGGGGTGGGGTTGTGGGGTGGGGCCTTACAGTGCTGCTCAGACTGCTCACATGCCTAGGGGACTGCTGGTTTGCAGGAAGGTGGGGCTCACTGGTAGATTGCCACATGCTTAGAGCCTTACTGTAACCCTCTGCAGTGAGACTGGCTATTGCTGCTTCTCTTAGATCTCACTTTCCTTCTACTGTAGTGAGACAGACCTTTTCTGCTATTAAGATGCTTCCCTATTCTAGATCAATTCTGAGGTGGTTTTCTTGTTGTTTGGAGAGAAATTTGGGAGGGCTTCAGAAGGTTCCTCCCTTACTCTGCTACCTTGGCACCAGAAGCTAAGATATTTGTAAAGTGTTTTGCAGAACTTAAAGCACAACATCGATGCTAGCTATTAATAACAGCCACCCCAAGCAATATTCTGGGGCTAAGTACAAGAACAACAACAGCAATAGCAGCAGCAGAAGCATCAGCAAAAACAAACAAAAAAATCTGAGCAATAGCTGTAACAACAGCCACAGCAGCTACAGCAGCTACAGCAGCAGCAGCAACAGCAGCAACAGCAACAGCTTAGGGATCCAGATAACTAAGACTAAGTTATAGATCTACATAACTGAAAGAATGAATATTCCGCACCAAGAATTTCCTGCAATACTGCATGTGCATTGCTTTCATCATTACATTGGTCTAGACTATTTTATGAGCTATGCATTTCCCACTCAAAGAAAGATACTGTTCCATCAAGGACCTAGTTCCAAGAAATGACTGGACATTAGAGAAAGAAGGAAGAAGGTGGTGTAGTTAGGAGAAAAGATAAAAACAAGTCTGTGAATTGGAGAAAGACAATGCATGAGATAGTTGAAGGTATATTGAAAAAGTGAGGGAACCTTAACCTCCATGGACCTTAGTGTCTTCAGCTTTAAAATTAGGAAGTTGAACTCAATAACCTCTCACATTTCTTCCAACTCCCAGTGAGTTTAGTTGATGGTAGAAATTAATATTTTACTTTTAGAGACCTATTATTTATTCTTAGATCTTTCTCTAGAACTGTATCATTTGTGACATTGTGTATTCTTTTCTCTATATATTGGAGTTTGAGAAAATACTTGTATGCTTACCTTAGTCCTCAGTACCCTTTTATTTCTTTATTTTGAGAGAATTTATCTTTAAATATATATAAATATAATATTGAAGCCTAGTTTTGAGAAAGGAGTATGTTCTAATGCATGCTTCATCTAAAACTTTGCTACCAGTTTGTATAATAAAAAGACGGAGAGGTTATCCACTTGTACTCACCCTAATTAAGATAGGAGAATATTTAAATGAGAGTAAATAAAGTCACTCTTGAGTAATATATGACCAACAGGCCACTAAATAGCTCATTCCTTTTCTATTTTTCCTTTTTATTTTAAAATACGTTTTTATTGATATTTTCTGGTTTTTTAATATCACCATCATTTCCCCCTGCATTCCTCCCTTTCTCCTTCACCTCTTAGACAGACATCCCATATAACAAATAATATTTTAAAGCAAACAAAAAAGATTAAACATATAGTGAAACTGAGCAATCTATTGAAAAAGTCTAAAAACATGTGCAGCATGCCACCCCTAAAAAGGGGGTAGAGATATTTTATCCTGTGTCTTCTTTTGAGCCATGCTGTCTCTTTGTAATTTTGCAACACTCACTTTTGATTTTTTTCTATGTGTCTGTTCTTTCCATTTAAATTGTACTCATGGATATTTTTTTCTTGGCTCTGCTAGCTTCACTTTCTATCAGTTAATGTAGATCTTTCCATGCTTCTCTTTATTCATCGTATTTGTCATTTATAACAGTGCAGTTATACTTTGTAATAATATAGTATATGTATCACATGGGCAGTGTCATAACCACATTTAAAGTAACTTAAACTACCCTGGGTATATTTTAATATTTTGAATCATGGCTTGCCTTATAAGCATGCCAACAATGAAATATGATTTCTGGGGCACTAGTGATCTACTCTAAGCATATGTCCTGCCCTGTCTGATACTGCCTGACATGCTAACATTAGAGAGTCATTTCTTTGGATAAAAATGCAGGTATCTTTATAAGGGATAATACTTTTGCCATTAGTAAAGATTAGGTGACAGTGAATTTCAATCCCTTCAGGATTGGTACATGGAATAAACCCATTGGTAGACATAACAAGAGAAGAAAAGGTGTTTAAGGGGAGACAGAGGTGCCAAAGGTTAATTCTATTTACTTCATCATTTTGCTCTGAGTTAAGGTGAGTAGACATAGGGGAACTGTGGATGAAAGAAGAAAAGAGATAGATGTTGGATAAGTGGAGGGAGGCTATAATGGCAGTTTACAAGGGCTATCCGCTGCTTTCCAAAACATTCTTTCTCTTGTCTCTCCTTTCTCAGGTCCAGCCACCCTAGCCTGGCATTCTTAGAGATGAAAATTATTCTCTCTCCTAAATAAAGAGAAAATTAGTAGACTTTATAGAATTTATATAATACATAGGGAATAAAACCTTCTTCCTGGGAACATCATTTGCCATGCATTCAGAATCATTCCTCATAGCTCTCTTATATAAATTGAGAATATAACCAATATGTTTTACTAAGGAATAAACTGAAGCACCATGGAGTTGAATAAATCACTTGAAAGAAATTAGAGTGGAAATAAAACCATGGAATATGATGTTTAGCATCATATTCAAAGCCATGGAAACTTCATCCCACCATTAAAAACATATTTACTTGACAATTTTATATCATTATGCTAGACATACATCAGAAATTACATTTAAAGCTAGCAAATTATAACCTCATTTGAGATGTTTAATTTTATTGTTTATTATACATTTATAGAGTATATGTTTATGGAAAGCGAAATAGATGTCATTCAAGATGTCAGACATAAATATAGAAATTATTCAAATCAAATAATGGTTTTATCATCAATTAAAGTACAAATACATTGAAGCCATTTCTTTTTTCAAAAAGTTCTTACCTAGAACAAAGAAAAAATGTGCATCCATTACCTGTGTGTATGATTGTTCCCAGTATATGAGTTAATATATGAGACATTCAGGAACTGGTTATTTGTACTATGTAACTGAAACCTACCATATTAATTGTTTCTTTTGTAGAAATAGAGATAATTGTAATCCTATGATTGCCTTTGTTCCAAGCAAAGAATTTTAATTACATTTGGAAAATGTAATTAATAATAATTACATTATTACAACTGCACAATATTAATTACAATTACATTACAATAAAGAACTCTAATTCCATTTGGAAAAAATAGAAATGATTCTCAGGCTCAAGGCATTCTTTAAAATCTTGAATGGCTTAAATCCTTTGAAGACAATCCTTTTTAGCATATGGACTCTGTTTTTATTTTTCAGGCTTCATGTTGTTCTGAAAATGCTTGTGGATGTCTTTAATGCTCTGTTTGAGTTATATGTTTATACCAGTTATGGCAGCAAAAAACCAACAACAAAAGGTTGTTTTAAAAAAAATCTGAATTTACCAATTGTCTTGTGTAGGAAGAGACTGAGTGGCACTATCTTCCCTCTATTGTTTAGCTGCGTTTTAGAATTAGCCTGCATTTCAGTGTAAATTTATTTGTTTAGTCATTTTTAGTTTAGTCGCATCAGCTTCAGACTCTTTGTGACCCCTTTTGGGATTTTCTTGGCAAAGATACTGGAGTGGTTTGCCATTTCCTTTTCTAGCTCATTTTGTAGATGAAGAAACTAAGGCAGACAGGGTGAAATGATTTGCCCACTCACACAGCTAAGGATCTGAGGCTGGATTTGAACTCAGGAAAGAGAGTCTTCCTGACTCTGGGCCTGGAACTTTATCCACTGTGTCACCTAACTGCCCCTTAAATTGAGTAAATCCCATTTACTCTCCTTTCTGTTTCCATTTTTCCTTTTCTCCTAGCATGATGGCCTTTCAATATCATGTTCTTATCTTCGTCAATATCCCTCTTACCATTGTGCTCAAAAAAAGACTGCAAAGCCATGTATATTTCTATAACTTGTTACTATGGTCAGTGTTCCATACTATGATGTGTTCAAGTTGTGGGCCAACTACCCCTGCTTTCTATTCATTGTACTCCGATATACTGGTGGGGAAATGGCTTGTATTCATAGGCCCTTTGTGTTGCATATTTTTTCTCTAAGCCAACTAAACTTTTCCTTCCATAGCTGTGAGCAGAAGGCCTTTTTTTTTTTTTTTTAAGTGAGGCAATTGGGGTTAAGTGACTTGCCCAGGGTCACACAGCTAGTAAGTATTAAGTGTCTGAGTGAGGCCAGATTTGAATTCAGGTACTCCTGACTCCAGGGCCGGTGCTCTATCCACTGCACCACCTAGCTGCCCCAAGCAGAAGGCCTTTTTATCATGAAAGCACTGACCTGTCAAAATTGTGGTCAGTTTATTCTGAGTCATTACCTCAGACAAGAAGGAAATCCCTGGATAGGGGATCTAAATACTCAAGAAAGTGTCAGTAAAAGCATTTACTCTTATGATATTTGATGTTTATTCCATCCAGATTGATCCAATAGAATTTTATGAGTCACATTTTGGGCTATGTACTTTATTTTTATTCATTCATTCATTGTTGTTGTTGTTTTTTTTTTGTGGAGGGCTATGTTCTTTATTTGTTTTTTGTTTTTTATGGGACAGTGAGGGTTAAGTGACTTGCCCAAGGTCGCACAGTTAGGAAGTGTCAAGTGTCTGAGGTCACATTTGAACTCAGGTCCTCCTGAATCCAGGGCTGGTGCTTTATCTACTTTGCCACCTAGCTGCCCCCAAGGGCTATGTACTGTAACAAATCTTACTCAACAGTTACTCTAAACGTCTTTGCTTCTAACCCTATTGATTAAGTATGGGTTTGTACTAGAAGGTGTCCCAGATAGTCACTCTGGCTTAGATATCCTAGATTCTGGATGAATTAACCTTCTCCAGGTAATCTTTAGTTCATACAATGGCTTCATAAACCATAGAAAAGGCAATCAATTTATAATTTAATAGGAATAGTGAGAAAAAATATGAATGAGAAAATCATGTGGATGAATAAAATGACCTAAAATCAAATGTAGTTACACAAACTAGTTGAGATTATCTGAGGTTAGCCTTCTGGAGAAGCTAAGGTTATATATAGCCTAGTTGTGACAGAAGGGAGAAATTTAGCTTAGGGATAAGGCATCTGAAGAGTAAAGGCCCATAGAAAGGTTCAAGCAAGTGATTATCAGTGTGTTGAATACAGGACTCTGCATATAGGAAGATTTATCAGTATTCAGATCTAATTGCCAAATTACTGCCTTGCTGGTGAGGTTGTTATCATCATGTCTTAACATTAGAGCTGTGAATTGTCAGAGCCAGTACTATTACTAAGGCTTTTTGGTTTCCCCTGAATGAGGTCACAGAAAGTAAAATGGAAAGAATACTAGATTTGAGGTTCAGAGAAGTAGAGTTTGAAACCTGGCTCTCATGAACTTGTACTTTTTGGGCCTCAGTTGTCTCATCTGTAAATTTAAGGACTTGGACTTGGTGACCTCAAAGGTCAAGAGGATTTAAAATGTTCTTACTCACCTTACTGTATTAATGAGCACAATGGAACTGTGAATGAAAGGCCAGGAAAGTGTAGCTCTAAATCAATGATTCTATGAACTTAATACTGATTATACGTAGAGCATTCCATCAACTTTGAAAGGCAAGGTGGTATAATGGATAGAGAGCCAGTAACAGATCCAGGAATACCTGGGTTCAAACATAATTGGTTCTGTGATGCTGGAAAAGACACCATGAGTTGATGCTCTTAGGCAATTATCTTCCTCAGATATTGGTGCCAACCTGTATTGGTAGAGAGACTCTCCTCATATGGGAGTGTTTTATATCACTCAAATCACAGGTCTAGTCCCTAACCAAATATAACATATAAAGATGTAGATGTTCAATAGTCAGTTGTTGAATTCTGTGTGACTCCATATTGTTTCACTATGGTTGTATTGTCCTTAGCATTCTTTATGTTAAAAACAACAAAACAACAACAACAACAAAAAATAAAATAAAACTATAGTACTTAGAATTTACATTGTTGAAAACAGGATTAAAAATGTAATTTAAATAGATCATTAAGTAGATCAGAATTAGTCTTTCTGATAAAATAGTGATATAAAGAAATAGATTTGTGCGTATGTGAGTGCATACATATATATCATAAAAGTTCTGTTGAGTGGCTTAAAGATATACTTAATTGAAATGCACATGAATGGTATGAAGCATGGGCTCCTACTAGTTTCTACAACTAATTTAGAATTCAGCAGAATAATATAAAATCTTTTTACTACTTAATTAAACTTTTGTAATGCCTGTTTTACCAAGATGAATAAAATACATAAATTGTATGAGGTGACATCTAATGCACACAAAAAAGAGAAATGTAAAAATCAGAACAGTGGGTACATTAAACTGATTCTTAATAATTGAAACCAATTTAATCATTTGAGATGATTTTATTCTAGCTGACGTAATACTGTAGCAGTTATATTCTAATTATAACCTGTTTCATTTTACTCTGCCTTTCTAGTTAATTATTACAGTCAATTTGTAAAATGACATGGTTCCACATTTGCATAGGTCACTATTAAATAAATGAATAGCTGAAATTACTCTAGCATTGAAGTGTCAACTTTAGTAGAAGTCAAGAGGACTTCAAATGTTCTTCTAACACCCCTTAATGTGTTAATGACCACTATTAAACTGCAATTAAAAGGCCAGGAAAAATGCATGAAACAGTTAATAGAAAAATAGCACAGACACAATTAAAACGATTCTGGATTTTTTTTTTTTGACTGATAGAAAATACAGTGATATGCTGCAAGAAGTATAGTGTGAATCTACTCCTAAGTCATGGCAGAGTTGACAGTTTAATGATAACAAATCATAGGCTGCCTTTTTTGGGGGAGCATTGCACGTCAACTGAAAATTAGCATCAGTAGTAAACAAGACAATGTGGTGATTTTACCTTGTATTTAAATTACTACTTATTATGGT
Source organism: Dromiciops gliroides (assembly GCF_019393635.1). Lineage (NCBI taxonomy): Eukaryota > Metazoa > Chordata > Mammalia > Microbiotheria > Microbiotheriidae > Dromiciops > Dromiciops gliroides. The sequence goes on along the minus strand of NC_057865.1, from coordinate 133,710,089 downwards.
ACTAAATAATAGCTTTAAATAACTTGGTGTCCAGAATACTGATATACAGTGTATGTGAGAGAGAGGGGGGGAGGGAAAGGAAAAGAGACAGTACTGAAAGATATGTTTAACTTTTTGTCATCCTCAATAAAAATTAAATGCACATTTTAGCTGTTTTGTATGAGCCTGCTCTTTGGAAACCTCGCTCTGAATGCGTTGCACATGGAGACTGTAACATTGGTATTAATGCTCTTTACTCACTGAAGAGATGACCTATGGAATTACAGAACAAGCTTCATTTCCAAGGATCAGGGATTTTGTGTCACCCAGGAATCTGTCAGAGGAAGATTCATTAAAACCATTCGTGAGGGGCAGCTAGGTGGCACAATGGATAGAGCACCGGCCCTGGAGTCAGGAGTACCTGAGTTCAAATCCAGCCTCAGACACTTAACACTTACTAGCTGTGTGACCCTGGGCAAGTCACTTAACCCCAATTGCCTCACTAAAAACAAAACAAAAGAAAAACCATTCATGAACTCCCCAATTGAGTAGGGCCATCTTGAACCTATATAGTAGTAGATGAGGCAAAAGCAACACATTTTTAAAAGTCTATTGAATGTACAATTAATACCAATCTGTCCCCATTCCATCCCTCTCTCTGACCTTCATCTCCCAGGGACAAAAAAGAAATGAGTCACCTGGGAAATTCAATATTGGGTATGTGTTTGTGAATGTAAAAACAATATATTATAATGATAACTTTCCCTTTTATGTGAATGTTAAATAATGAAAAAGCATTATTAAGCACTTACTATGTGCTAAGCACTATGCAAAGCATTAGGAAAACAAATAAAAAATCAAGATAGTCTCTCCTGCCTTCAAAGATGGATACATAATACACTCACACACATACATGTATATACATACACACATACACACATACATATATACATATGCAGACATATACACATATATATAGAGAGAATATATACATATCTATATCTAAATTCTTTGTGGTCATTGAAAATGTGTTAACATAGGCAAAGTAAAATATAATATGTGACTAATTATAATGATACCCCATCTTTACTCAAAGCTCATTTTGATTTTTATCAAAATTATCTGGATATTTCAAACACAATTACATCTTTGGCTCTCCACATCTCCTACATCTTTGGCTCTCCCCCCCCCCATTCCATTTTTGTCTTTGTATTCTTACCATCCAGCACATAACAGGCACTTAATAAATGTTTGTTGAATGAATGAATTATATATGTTACCTCAGCCTTCTACTTAAGTCTACATGTGTGAATTTGAAATATTTAGCAAAAACCTGAGACTAAGTAAATGTAGGCTCACTTGTAAAGAGAACCTTACAAACATTTTATAGCTATTAGAAAGTGGAATAGGCTTCCTCAGGTTTTAGTGAATTCTTGGCCACACTGGAGGTCTTTAAGCAAAGGCTGGGTGACTCATAGTTGGTATGATATCGTTTTGTTGTTCAGTTATTTTTCAGTCATGTCTGACTCTTCCTGACCCTTTTTAGGGTTTTCTTGGTAAAGATACTGGAGAGCTTTGCCATTTCCTTCTCTAGCTCAGTTCACAGACATGGAACTGAGGCAAACAGGGTTAAGTGACTTGCCCAGAGTCACATAGCTAGTAAGTGTGTGAGGCTGGATTTTAACTCAGGTCTTCCTGAATCCACAGTCTATCCACTGTGCCCCCTCTGTGATATAGAAAGGATTCTTTTTCAGGTATGGGTTTGGCCATATGGCCTCTGAGATCTTGTGGTTCTGGATAATTTAATTGTCCATTACTTCCAACTTATCTGTGGGTTCTGTGGAACCCTGATCCTTGAAAATATGGCCTGCTCTCCTGAAAAGAACATAGAGCTAGTGCTGGAAGGGACCTCAGAAGTCACCTAATCCAAATTATCTCCTTTTACAGATGACAAAACTGAGGGCTAGAGAGGTTGGGTGGCCTATCTAAAGTCACTCAGGTAACATCAGAGGTGAGCTTTCAACCTTTGTCCTCTAACTGCAGAGTCAGTAGCTTTTTAATCATACCATAATAATTACAGCCTTGTAGATAAGAGGTACATAATAAACATTTATTTGATTCAATATAAACAAAAAATAGTATAATTAATTGGTGCATTTTGTTTCTATTTTTCTAATATCAACTACACGTAGGATGACTTGAACTATATCTAAAACCTGACCACTAAAGCAAATCTTCCGGATTTAACACATATAGATGTATGTGCTTTAGGGAAGATCTTAGGAGAGAAATAATCCTTTTCCTATTGGTACTGTAAATAGGAATTATTTGTAGGAACTACTGTTTTGTTTTTACCACATTGGTCTGAATAGAGGTTACATTTCCATCCTTCATCCTCTAAATGTGGCTTCTTTAAAACCTCATTGGGGCCTATAAATATGCTATTATTACCATAAACAGCATACAATTCCTTGATCTCCCCAGCAGCAGTGGAAATAATAGCAATAATATACTGTAATGCTCATGTTACTGGTATGGCAAGGTAGTTAAATAAAGCCTACCCATGAGCTGGGTATTATACTATCTTATATTCTTCAGCTCTCATCAACAAGGTTATTGTATATATACACTACCTACATCTTTACCTTGAGTCCGTTAGATTTAGAATTCTAATTACAAAGGTCATAAATGCCCTTATAGCCAACTGCTGGTAGGTAGTAGGGATAATTCCTGGGAATTGTCATCCTTATTCCATTTTACCACCACAGCCTCCATTCACTTGTATAGATGAAGATGGATACAGCTCCAAAGACAGCAGGAAATTAGTCTATGGTAGAAGATGTATGGAGACACCCAAGGAGTAACGGGGTTTTCAAGCTTTGCAATTGAGCAGTCGCTATGTTAGAAATTAGAGGAAGGGAAAAGGGAGGAGAGATATGGCAATTGAGAATGATCATTCTCTTGTTCATTTACTCTTCAGCCACCAAAAGCCTAGTCCACATTTTGTTTGCCATTTCAGATTTTCCCAGCTTCTTGATTTCCCTTTAAGTTGTTATGATGGTTTATATTTTGTGTAGAAACAAAGCTTATTGTTTTAATTAGGGAAAAAATAGCAGATGTCTCAGATCAGTCAGGATTTTTATATTAAAATTTTGTACCATTGAATACAGTAACAGCTATATACATCTAGATATATATTTACTCTCAGTCAATCACCAACCAAAAGTTATTAAGTGCTTACCATGTGCCATGCACTATGTACAATACTGAAGACACAAAGAAGAAAACTAAATAGTCCTTGTTCTCAAAAACTTCTACTTTCTCAAAAGGATCGGTGAATTTATTAGTGAAGAGAAAATCTCCCCCCAGAATGCCGGGATCTGTGACTGAGTAGACAATTCCTGTTGTGTTGCCTGAGTCACATAGAATTTTAGTACAGGATCACATGGCTGGTGAATTTTAGAATCAAGATTTGAACCTAGGACTGACTCTAAGCTCAACATGCTATACTCTATGCCACACTCTTTCTATATTATATATATATATGTGTGTGTGTACACACACACACACACACACACACACGCGCATTGATGTACCCACACACAAATAAACACAGAAAAGGTCTCATTTTAGGAAAGTTGGTTGTGTTTGGATGACATTTTATGATAATGATATTACTGATAGAGAAATTGAGGTAAATAATGAACTTTAATCAGATATGCTAGGCACTGGGCATAAGCATAAAAAAAAATAATCCCTGCTCATAAAGTGGTTACATTCTACCAGGGGAGATGAGATCTACCTATAACAATCCCTGTCAAAGGGGTAACTGGCCATAAAACCCTCTGGGATTTGTAGTTGTTCCCAGATTGGGAAGAGAGGACACTAACAACATCAGCCCCAGATCAGGGTAAGTGGTGCAGGTTTTCACACGTGGCTTAATGGCTGTGCCTTGTCTTTTAAAGACTCTTGAGGGGAATGAGGAGAGAAAAAGGGAGAGGTGACAGTCATCTCTTGTTTTTTGTTTGTTTGTTTTCTTTTGTTTTTTTTAAAGTGAGGCAATTGGGGTTAAGTGACTTGCCCAGGGTCACATAGCTAGTAAGTGTTAAGTGTCTGAGGCCGGATTTGAACTCAGGTACTACTGATTCCAGGGCCGGTGCTCTATCCACTGCGCCACCTAGCTGCCCCCAACCGTCATCTCTTGGTAGGAGTGTGACCATGGCAGCAGCTGGTGCCTGCCACATCTGAAGTTCCTTTCTGTAAGAACACAAGAGAGAAACTTCATCTGAATGGACAAGTTCATCTAAGGGCATGCTTATGAGGAGAGAAAAAAGCCCTTGAAAAGGGCACCAGTGGGCAGGCCCTAGCCTTCCCAGTGTATTTCAGTTTGTGTTTTGTTCTTAAATTTATTCTGTTAAGGAAAATATTTGCCAGTTTTGATATTATTTCTCATAAACACCTGTGGCCTATCTTGTCGTTATGCTTCTGGGTAGACTTTCATTTGTGGCATGAGGGTGCAGTGGGAACCACATAGGACAGAGGGTCCATTTCTTGAGCTCAACCCTTAGTCTACTGTTCGAGGATCTTGCTTCTCTAACTGGGAATATAGCATGAATCATAACTACCCTTTTAAGGGAAGAAACACTATAACTTTCTATATAAATCTCCCTCAATGTAAACTTAGTGGAAAACATAATAATTTTAGGGTATTTAAATAAATGATCATTAGTGAGGGAGAGGATGTTGACAATTGGGATCAGGAAAAGCATCATTTTGAAGAAGGTGGTGCTTAAGCTGTGTCTTGAAGACAATTAGGGATTTTATGAGGCAAAAGTTATGTGGAAATACATTCTAGGAATGGGAGACAGCCAGTGTAAACATATAGAGCAGAGAGATAAGACCGGTGCGGCTAGACTGTAGATGATAGGAATGGGTGTAGCATATTCTGGGGCTAGAAAGTTAGGTTGGGGCTAAGAAAATACTTCAGTAGCCTAATGGAGGAGTTTATATTTTATCCAAGAGACAACGGGGAACTTCTGAAGTATGTTGAATAGGGAATTGATATAATTGGATCCGAGCTTTAGGAAAACCACTTTTGTGCCATGTGGAAGATAAAATGGAATAGGATAAGGTGAAACAGGGATACCAGTTAGGAGTCTATGGCAAAAGTTTATGGAAGAAGTGTTGATGGTCTGAATTATGTTGGTGTTTGTATGAGTAGAGAAGGTGTTATATGTGAGAGGTCTTGTAGAGGTCAAAATAGCAAGATTTGGCAACTCATTGGATAGATATTTTATAAGGCATGAAAGGATAGGTTTGGAACTGAAAATGACTTAAAAGGGCACAAGGTTAAGGGAAGGTATGGAGTAGGTGATAAAACCAAGGTTATGAGGTTACCTGAACACTAGAAGGATGAAAAAGAAGAAATATAAATGGAAATCAAACCATGCTGTAGTTATAACAGTGACCTTTCCTTGCACCTTCAAAGCAGTGAAACAAATATGCATATCTGAATGTTCTTTTCCTAATGAATATAAGATGAAAATTTAAATAAGACTATATCACTTTCTGTGTGTCAGAATCTGGAACTTGTTTATAAGGATATTTGTTTAATTGCATCAGCGGATTGACTTTCATCAAGTTACCTTCCATCCCATATGTTACCTTTCTTACCCTTAAAGTAGAAATCAGAATTTTTACCCATCATATGACTGTTTTGAAAATTATTGTACTATGTCATGCAGGGATTTATAGGGTTCATGGCAATTAAAAAATGCTTTTTAAAGCATGTGAACTTGTCAAAAATAAATTTCTTTAAATATAGGGGGAAAACGATATATTGCTATATAGCCAGTTTTAGTTTAGTGAATATTTATTTAAAACTCTTGAGTAATTATGTGTGGCCATGCTGGACAGGAGGGAAAAAAGGAAGCAATCCTGAATGGTTAATAGCCATAGAGTCACAAAATTAAAATGAGAAGAAACCACAAAGACAATATAGACCAAACCATATCCTGCTGGGAATCCTCTTTGTAGAATACTTGACAAATGATCATATACCCTCTGCTTGAAGACTTCCAATAAGAAGGAAACCATTACTTTCTTTTTCTTTTTCTTTCTTTCCTTCTTTCTTTCTTTCTTTCTTTCTTTCTTTCTTTCTTTCTTTCTTTCTTTCTTTCTTTCTTTCTTTCTTTCTTTCTTTCTTTCTTTCTTTTTTTGGTGAGGCAATTGGGGTTAAGTGACTTGCCCAGGGTCACACAGCTAGTAAGTATCAAGGGTCTGAAGCTGCATTTGAACTCAGGTCCTCCTGAATCCAGGACTGGTGCTTTATCCACTGTGCCACCTAGCTGCCCAAAACCATTACTTTCTTTGTTTTTTTTTTTTTTTGTTTTTTTGCAGGGCAATGAGGGTTAAGTGACTTGCCCAGGGTCACACAGCTAGTAAATGTCAAGTGTCTGAGGCCGGATTTGAACTCAGGTACTCCTGATTCCAGGGCCAGTGCTTTACCACTGCGCCATCTAGCTGCCCCAAAACCATTACTTTCTAAGGCAACCTATTCTAGTTTTGGACAATGCTGTATATTAAGAAGACTTACATCAAACCTATATCTACTTTTCTGCATGTCAGCCAACAAGTAAACATTTTAAGCTAGTGAGCATTTATTAAGTACTTTTGTGTGGGTACTATGCTAAGTTCTGGGAATACAAAAAAGGGGCAAAAACGTGGCTATTGCCCTCAAAGAATTTATCTTATAGTGGAGGAGACCACACATTAATTACTATATATATTTCACATACATACAATGTAAATGAAAAGCAATTCCAGAGGGAAATCATTAGGCAAAGAAGAAAAGAAAGGACCAGAAAACATTTCCTACAAAAGGTGGGATTTGAGAGGAGTCCTGAAGAAAGCCAGGAGAGCTTGGGGACGGAAGTGGACAAAAGAAAACTTTCTAGGCATGAAGGGTAACTGGTACAAAGGCACAGAGAGAGGAGAGGGGAAAGGGAGTGTGGTATGGAAGAAACGAGAGGTAGGCCAGTGTAGCCAGATCATAGAGTTTGAGTATGAGTTAAGTGTAAGACTGGAGAGGTTGTAAAGAGGTTTAGATGCCAAACAGAGCAGATTTGATCTTAGAGCTAAATAGGGAATAAATTTAATTTACTGAGGAGAAGGAATAATGTGGTTTAGACTTGAGCTTTGGGGAAATTATTTTGGTAGCTAATTAGAGTATCAATTAGAGAGGAGAAAGACAAGGCATGGAGACCAATTAAGAGGCTATTGCAGTAGTCCAGGTAAAAGGGGATGAAGGCCTGAACCAGGGTGGTAGCTGTGTGCATGGAAAGAAGGGAATGTTGGAAGGTAGACATGACGAAATTGGATAACAGATTGCATATGTGAGGTGAGTGAAAGTGATAAGCTTATTATGACCATAAGGGTGCAAACCTTGGTGACTAGGAGTTTGATGGTGATAAGAAAGTGATAAAGTTGGAGAGTGGGGGACATTGAGAGTAAAAGTGATTCCTTGTGCCTTCTGGTACCAAGCAGAACAACTCTAGCCTCTCTCTCTTTTTTCCTGAGTCTTTAGTTATCCGTAGATAGCTGTCAGTCTTTTTCCTCCCTCCTTTGATTTTCTCTGCACCAAACAACCTTAGTTTCTTTCTGTTTTCATAGGGCAGAGTATCTAGTCATTCCTGATTGTGTTCCATTTCACCAATGTCCTTTCTAAATTGTTTTGCCTGGAACTGAATAATTCTCCAAATTCAATCGCGTGAGGGTAGAATATAATGGAAATACCCCCCTCCCTAAGTCTCCATTTATGCAACTTAAGCTTTTTTTGACTCACATTATATCATTGATTCATTTCAAATAGGTAATCCACTGAAACGGCCATATTTTTCCACCAAACTGTTGTCCAGCCATATTCCAAAGCATAAACATGTTTTTTCATTAATAAGTTTCATGATCTAAAATCTTTCTCTTATGCCTCTTCACAGATTAATATAAACTTGGGTTCTTCAAGACTACAGGAGGAGTATGAAATCAGATAGATAAAAATAAACTGAAGGCCTTCATTCATGACCCCTACCACAGATTGTATATATTTTACCAGAAACCACCCCAGCTAAATTTGGAGGGTCATCAAGAAATTGGCCCAAGGTGATGAATGTTTCAGCTACAATAAGCCTTAAAGATAGTCTGGCTTCACTTAAGAAAGTACCTCTAACCAACAAAATCATGTATCCTTGAAATAATTGAAGTATGAATTTTATATTATTAGATTCAACCCATAATTCTAGCCTGTCAAAATCCATTTGGCTTCTGTCTCTGTCATGCAACACTTTAGCTATGCCTCCCAAGTTTTTGTCATTTGCAAATTCGATAAGCATGCCTTCATACAAGTCATTGATAAAAATGCTGAACAGCATAGGGCCGAGGACAGACTGCATGCCCAGTTCACAATGACACCATTCATAATTATTCTTTGGGACCAGTTATTCTATATACCTTGTCTGCAAGGATAATGAGAGAGACTTACTGAATCCTTTGTTGACATTTATTATATTCCCTGGATCCAAGGGACTTTTTGAAAAATAGGAATTAGAATAGTCTAGAATGACCTGATTTTGATGAATGCATGATGACTGTTATTGATCACCTCTTTTTTTTCTATATCTTCACAAATTATCCCTTTAATAAAACATTCTAGAATTTTGCTGAGACTCAGAAGGTCTTAACTATTTTCCCAATTTTGAAAACTGAGACATGCTTATTTCCAGTACTATGGTACCTCTCTTATTCTACTGTGTCTCAGATCACAGATCATAACTCAGCACTCAAATACAACAAGTCTGAGGTGAAGTTCATCAGAGGTATGTGAAATCACTAATGACAACTGGATACCTCTTAACATCTCACTTATCCTGGGCTTTTGCTCCTCCTTAAAAACATACATTTTTATTCATACCTTTTTATATTATATTGCCTAATTTCCCCATATATTCCTCTTCCTCTCAGAGAGCCATTACATATAACAAAGAACTTTTTATGAAGAAAAAAGAGGAAGAAAGAGGAAAAAAGTGAACAACAAATTGGAAAAAGTGTCACAATATATGCAATGTTCCACATTCATTAAAACCCACCCCCCACTCCCTATATACATACCTCTGATAAAGGAGTAGGGGAGATGTCTTTTCACATCTCCTTTTTGGGTTCAGGTTTTTTCTTTATAATTTTTTCTTGTAATTTTCTCTGAATAGATTGAAGTGAGTGGGGCAAATTATATAGAATTTTCAATGACCAGAAGTTTTTCTCAGGAAAAATCATCAGTATTCTTTCAGTGATATTATATTCAATACTCAAAGCAAAGGCTGATTTTAAAATATTAACATTTTACCAGGATTGTTCTATAGCAGCAAGATATGTAATATATCTGCCTCTGAGGAACAAAAAATAAACATTACCCAGGCAGGTAATGTGGAGGTTCATGGTGAGTGTGAATGGCCTATAACATATATCATAACCACTGAGCCCCCCATCAAAGGGCAGGAGGAAAAGTTATTGTCAAGGATTGTATGATAGGAAGAGAAAATGGATTAATCACATGGAAAGAACAAAGAATGGCAGGCAAAAAGGCCCTCATAGTGAATGTCTGGAGAAAGCAAAGAGGTCCTCTAGCACATTGGATAGCACCCTGAGATGTACTTTTGAGAGAACATGAACAGGAAGTTGCACAGGATGAGGTGTATTTCCATTTCCATTATTGAGTGGAACTCCTAAATTGATTACTTTATAGATCCATTTGAGTGTTTTTCCCATTGATAGTTTATTGTTATGAATCTTGAAACACCATAATCTATAAATAATAAAAATTTCTGCTCATCCAGTCTTGGGCAATGCTAGAAGTGTAAAAGGTATCATCAAAGACATTTATGAACAGAAAGAAGGGCCATCTACATAGAAAAGCAAGAGATAACACAAAGATAGCCGATATATGGTATTGCTCAAGTTAAGCGATCTAGAAGAAAGCCTTTGTTTTATTGAATGGAACTTATATAAAGGATTTATGGGAGTACATGGACAAAAGTGTCACAGAATAAAAAGATGTGATCTCTGTTGGAGCAAACGTCCATATCAATGAAGTCATATATATCCTGAAATATTAAAATATATACCTTCTCCATAGTCATATTTTACTCATGAGTAACATCCCATAAAGTCTCAGTGGCATCTACCTCTGAGATCATTTATACAAACACATTTTGACATAGTGGATAGAATGTTAGACTTTAAATCAGGAAGACCTGAGTTCAGATGCTTACTTTGCTGTGTGACTCAATGCAGGTCATTTAAGCTCTCATCTGTGAAATGAAGATAATAATAGCACCCACTGCACAGAATTTCTGTGAGAATGAGATAAAATCTATGAAGCACTTTGCAAAACTTTGAAGTGCTGTATGAAAATTAGCTGCTATGTACTGCTATTTATTACCCATGAAGTATTACATTAAGATCTCTTTCCTCTTGTTTGTTTTGAGCATTTATCTGTAGATATTCATGAGTTTCATTGCAGTCTCTTTTAGATCGTGGTAGATATATGTACTGAGTTTTGATCAGCTTCATAATCCTCTTAAAACTGCAAGGCAGCATTGTTTACAGAGAAGAGCCCCAGATTTGGAGTCATAGCACCTAATTTTGAATCCCAACTTTGCTATTTAGTGCTGGTATGACCTTGTTGTAAAAAAAAAAAATTTAGCAGGGCCAGCTAGGTGGTCCTGGAGTCAGGAGGACCTGAGTTCAAATCTGACCTCAGACACTTGACACTTACTAGCTATGTGACCCTGGGCAATTCACTTAACCCCAATTGCCTCGCCAAAAAAAAAAAAAAATTATTTAGCCTCTCCAGATCCAAGTTTGTTGTTGTTGTTGTTCTTCAGTTCAGTTTTGTCTGACTCTTTGTGACCTCATGAACCATAGCACACTAATGCCCTTCTGTCCTCCACTATCTCTTGAAGCCTGTCCAAGATCATGATTGTTGTTTCCATGACACTTTCCATCCATCTTATCCTCTTCTATCCCCTTTTCCTTTTGCTTTCAAACTTTCCCAATATCAGGGTTTTTTCCAGTGAGTCAATCCCATCTTTCCATTATGTGACCAGAGTACTTGAGTTTCAGTATTTGATCTTCTAGTAACTAGCCTGAATTTATTTCTTTAAGTATTGATTTGATATTCTTGCTGCCCAAAGGATTCTCAAAAGTCTTCCCCAGCATCACAACACTATTCAACCAGCCTTGTAATACTCCTTATCTAATCTTAAACCAATCAATTGCCCAGTGTTTGGTTCTAATTTTAGCTTCTTGGTCTGCATACAAGTTCCTCAGGAGACAAGTAAAATGATCTGGTATTTTCGTTTTTCTGCAGACTTGACATATTTTGTTGTGATCCACACAGTTAAAGGTTTTAGTGTAATCAGTGAAGCAGAAGTAAATTTTTTTTTCCTGGAACTCCCTTCTTTTCTCCATAATCCAGGGAATGTTGGCAATTTGGTCTCTAGTTCTTCTGCCTCTCTGATAACCTGTCTGGTAATTCTTGATGTACATATTACTGAAGCCTAGCTTGCAAAATCTTAAACATAACCTTGTTGGTGTGTGAAATGAATGCAATTGTTTGGTAATTTGAACATTCCTTGGCATTGCCCTTCTTTAGGATTGGGATGCAAACATATTTTTTTCAATCCAGTGACTATTATCTTTCCAAAAGTTTATTTTTCTATAAAATGGGTCAATTAAACTAAATGTCTTCTAATAAAGAGTTGATCTTTTAATTATAGCACCCTGTATTTTTTAGGGAAAGAAGATTTATTTTTTTAAAATAATAATAAACATTTTTATTTAAAGTTTTGAATTCCAAATTCACTCCCTCTTTCCCTCCCTCACCTGTCCCCTCCATAAAGCAGTAAGCAATCAGATATAGGTTATACATGTGCAATTATGTAAAAAATTACCATATTAGTTGTTTTATATAAGGAAACTTGAATTTTTTAAAATGAAAGAAAATGAAAAATAGCTTGCCTCAGTCTGTGTTTAATCAGTTTTAGTTTTTCTTTGGAGGATAGTATGCTTTATCATTAGTCCTTTGGGATTGTCTTGGATCATTGTATTGCTGAGAATAGTTGTCATTCACAGTTCTTCATGAAACAATATTGCTGTCACTGTGCACAACATTCTCCTGGTTCTACTGCCTTCACTGTACATCAGTTTATCTAAGTCTTTCCAGGCCTTTCTGAAATCATCCCGCTTATAATTTTCTTGACCTGGGAGCTCTGTAATTTGGCTATAATATTCCTGGAAGTTTTCCTTTTGTGATCTCTTTCAGGAGGTGATCGGTGGATTCTTTCTATTTCTCTTTTCCCTTTTGGTTCTAGGATATCAGAGCAATTTTCCCTGACAATCTCTTGGAAGATGCTGTCTAAACTCTTATTTTGGTCATGGTTTTCAGGTAGTCCAATGATTTTCAAATTATCTCTCCTGGATCTATTTTCCAGGTCAGCTGTTTTTCAAAGGAGATATTTTATATTGCCCTCGGTTTTTTTATTCATTTGGATTTGCTTTACTATGTCTTGGTTTCTCATAAAGTCACTAGCTTCCATTTGTTCAATCCTAGTCCTTAGGCAATAATTTTCTTCAGATAGCCTTTTTATCTCCTTTTCCATTTGGCTTTTCAAGTTGTTGACTTTTTTCTCATGACTCTCCTGCATTACTCTCATTTCTCTTTCCATTCTTTCCTCCACCTCTCTAAATCTTCTTTCTATTTCTCCTACTTTCTCTTCAAAGTCCCTTTTGAGCACTTCCATGGCCTGAGACCAATTCATATTTTTCTTGGGAGCTTTGGATATAGGGGCCCTGAGGTTGCTATCCTCTTCTGAGGGTGCACCTCGATCTTCCTTGTTGCTAAAGAAACTTTCTATTGTTCTCAACTTTCTTTGCTTGCTCATCTTGCCGTTTTTTAACTTGACTTTTAACTCCCTCTAACAATGGGGACCCTACTTCCAAGCTACACTGTCCCAAGCTTAAGAGGATCCCAGGTTTTTTGGTTTGAGGGAAGGCAGGTTTTTCTCCCACCTGTCCTGTTCTCTGCTCTGAAGATAACCTCAAGCCAACTTGTTAAGCTATCAGAACTATGTGTGCTTTGGATTTTAGCTTTGACAAGCCTGCACCCCTCCCCTACCTGGGCCTCCCCATGCTCAGGATTTCTTCCTGGTTCCCTGCTGGGGTGGGATAGCTGAATTCCTCCTTAGGTCCCACAGACACCCCTGCACTTTCCCCCAGGTCAGCTGTTCAGCCCTCTCACCCAACTGTAAGCTTAGTTCCAGAAGACGCCAGTGCTGCAGCTGATTCGGAGGCTCGGGGGTAAGTTCCTCTTTCTCAGCATGTTTGGGGTCTGTGCTGGTGTGATAGCAGGGTTGGACTCTGTTTGCAGCTCAGTACAGCCCCCTTTAATCTGGAAAATAATCTCAACCCATCTTTTTGTGGGGTTTGCCTCTCTAGGGGTTGTTTTATTGCTGTTTTGGGGGGTCTTGTAATTTCTTGTAACACAATAATATTCCATTAAAATCCTATACCACAGCTTGTTTAGACATTGATGGGCATTTCTTTGATTTCCAATTCTTAGCCACCACACAAAGAGCTGCTATAAATATTTTTGTGCAAATAAGTCTTTCTCTTTTGGGGGATGTCTTTGGGATATAAACCTAGTGGTGCTATTGCTGAATCAAAGGGTATGCACAATTCTAAAGCCCTTTGGCATAATTCCAAATTGCTCTCCAGAATGGTTGGATCAGTTCACAATTTAACCAACAGTGGATTAGTGTCCCAGTTTTCCCACAATCCCTCCAACATCCAGTATTTTCCTTTTTTCTTATATTTGCCACTCTGATAAGTATCCTGTATTTTTAACCAAGTTTTATTAAGTTCTTTCCATTGCTGATTAAGTGTTTTTCACTCAACCCTTACTCCATGGTCCCAATATCTAAATCTCCTTCCCAACTGCTATCTTTTTAAATACCTGTTAACATCCCACAGCTTCCTTTTTCTTATAAAGTCTTCACTCTCAGTTGCTAGTGTGCCACCTTTGATTGTTTTTGTCCAGGAATTTAAAATGTTTAATAATGGCTTCTGTTTATCTTCTACTGCTTATAATTTCTTCCCAGTGTGAGTCATGAGGAATGAGAATTTGTCCTCATCTTACTCTCTCTTTCCACATAAATACACATTTTAATATATATCCATATATGTGCATATCCATATATACACACACATATGCATGTATGTGTATCTATATATGTGTGAATATGTGTGTGTGTTGACCTATTGGTGTCCCTGGTACCCCATACCATTACTTGTCACTTCTGATCATCTTCTGTCTAGTATTAGGTGATATTTCCTAGTAGTACCTATACATCCACATTATTAGTATTCCTTGGTGGTCAAGAAACTATACTTCTCCCTCAGCTCTACCCTAAGGAGCAAAACTTTAACCTGTTACATAGTTAGAAAGTTTCAGTTATCCTTCCCTTTCTAACCTGTTTCAGGTGTCTTTGCCCTCTAAAGTCTTGGCACAGGATGGAATTTTCTTCTCACTCTTCATAACTTTTCCTTTGTTTCTCTTTGAAGGATTACATAGAATCATAAAATTCAAGAGTTGGAAGGGGCCTCAGTAGACTTCTTTTCTTTTTCTTTTTTTCTTTCCTCCCCCCGCCCAGTAGACTTCTTATCCAACCAGTGCACTAAAGGAGTATGTATAACTATGACCTACCTACTTGACAAATGAGTATCTAGTTTCTGCTTGAAGAGCAAGTGAAGTAAACCTTAGAGTAGTACATAAGGATCAGTTGTCATTAGTTTGGCTATAAGGTGGTGATAGCAATTTTCATGAGAAACTTATAAAAGTTAATCACCATATTATGAGAACATGAGGTTTATAACCAGATTGGAAACATCTCCCTACCACAGAACCATGGACTTTTGGAGGAGGAACAGGGTTTAGAGATTATTTAATCCAACTTTCTTAGTTTACAAATGAAACTACTTGTGAGTGATATCAGTTGACCAGTTGTCAGGCAGTTAGGTAACCAAACGATAGGAACTTGCTTATCCCTGGATATTATTTATGTGTAGGGCTCATTATAACCCAAAAAGTATGCTTCCAGGACATGCTTTTCAGAGCTGTTCAGAACTAAGAAGGGGGTGCAGTTATGTTGAAAGATGGAATGTGTTTATTTTTCATACCTTCTAAGACAGAGGAAACAATAGCAGTCTAGGAAGTAACTTTCTTAGAAAATTGGTATGCAGGAATTGAATGAAGAGTGGTCCCTACACTGAAATGAGAATTCCTCTCCAATAATTCATCTCTACTGAGTGCCTCCTACGTCGATGGCCCTATCCCCTGGCCAAAGAGGGGGTGGATACAAAGTTAAATCAAATAGTCATTGTATACAACATACTTAGAGTGTTGTATAGGAAGTAAAATAAGAACACAGACATCTACAATTCCTATCCTGTGCCTGCATTTTTTGCTGTTAATACCTGTGTGTGCTCAGGAATTGTTCTGGTTTTCTGTTTGTATTCCCTTCACCTGACATAGTGCATACACATAGTAGGCATTTATACTTTAATAGTTTTCATTTATATAGTGCTTTAAGGTTTGCAAAGCATTTTATATTTGATCGTATTTTGTTTTTACAATATCTTTGTTAGGTAGATGATCTGGTGTAATGGATGACTGAGCCTGAAGGCAGGGAGACTTGAGTTCAAATTCTGCCTCAGACACTGACTAGATGTGTAACCCTGGACAAGTCACTTCTGTCTGACTCAGTTTCTTCAGCTGTAAAATGGAGGTAATAATAGCAGTTCCTTCCCTGGGTTGTTTTTTTTTCTTTTTTTTGGTGAGGCAATTGGGGTTAAATGACTTGCCTAGGGTCACACAGCTAGTTAAGTGTTAAGTGTCTGAGGCTGGATTTGAACTCAGGTCCTCCTGACTCCAGGGCCGGTGCTCTATCCACAGTGCCACCTAGCTGCCCCTCTGGGTTGTTTTGAGGATCAAAAGAGATATTTGTAAAGCATAGTGCCTAGCACATAGTAGGTACTTAATAAATGCTTGTTTTCTTTCCTTCTTTACATATAACAGATGAAAGTGAAGCTCAATGAGGTAAGTGACTTTGTCCATAGTCAAATAGCTAGTAATTGGGTGAAGTAGGATGTAAACTCAGGTTTCATAAATGTTTATTGAACTACTTTGTAGATGTTGAGAAAATACTCAAATAATTTCAACCACTACCATATAAAGATTTTTGATAAACAACTATATATTTCTATAATGTGTCACAAAATATATAATGATGTATATTGTTGCAGGAAGTCTCCTCTGTTTGAAGAAATTAATAGCTGTGTGACCATCGGCAAATCACTTAAACTCTCTGTTTCTTTATTCCTAAAAAATGGATAATAATATTTGCACTGCTTTTGTGATGCTCAAATGAGATAATGTTCATACAAGTATCAGTTATTTTGATTTCATGTCATTTATGTGTGTATACATATTTCAAAATGCATATCTATGTGTGAATGCACATACTACTTGGGGCCTAGACTCAGTGTGTGTATGTGGGATGACTTCTATTCCTGTCAGCTGAAATTTTCCTTGATTTCCTGGCCATGAATAAAACACTTCGTATCATATGAAGGAACTTCCCAGCTCTCTGGAAGCAGCAGAGACTTGTGTGACTTTGAAAACTAAAATGAATGTATTTCCCTGAAGATATCCTGTGGATCACGTATTTCCAATCATCTTCTAGCTCTCTTCTTCCCACATCCCTGGTTTGCCTCAGGGAAGGTGTTTCTGGCTATGGTATTTTCTCTGCTAGGTTGATTCATACTGCTTGCCATCAACTCCACAACTTTCAGTCTTCTCAGTCAGGACTCCTACTGTCAGAGAGATTTTCTAACTTGTCACACCTTCTTACCATCCTACACCTGACACATAGTGGTGTGCTGGTAAATGTTTAACTAGTGGCTCTTTGGGGGAAAAATGTATGCAGCAAACTTTTTAAAGTTTAATCTCCCTTATTAACATTTTCTCCAGTACTTTGTTAGAACTAGACAGTCAACAAAACAATAAATCAAGCCTTGACTTGTAATTTGCTGATTTCTGAGGTATAGATACTTATCCTGAAAATTTAACAATTGGCTCTTGTTAATAAGCTCACACTCCTTCAGTGATCCCACAGGAGGGTTGTTTTTTGTGTTTTTTTTTGGAGGGGAGGATCTAGGGTTAAGTGACTTGCCCAGGGTCACACAGCTATGAGTGTCTGAGGATGGATTTGAACTCAGTTCCTCCTGTCTAGGGGCTCTTTTGAGAGTAAGGTTGAACCACCTATCAGTTTCTTCTGGAGAAACAGACAGAATGGGCACATAGAGCTTACCCTAAAGATGAAGGAGACACTATGGAGTATAGCTAGGCATTTAAAGTTAATATGTACTCTCCTTTCTGCTGATGATCCAGTGTGTTGCATCTTCTACCTTATCTCACTCTAGCTTACAATGTTGCTGACCTAGAAGACATAGCAACCTGAGTTAGCTTGACTTGTAATGGGCTTTTTTTATTTATAAAATACATATAGTAGTTTGTACACTTTGTAAATCATTGTTAATGAATCCAAGAGGATAAGGCTGGAAGTGAATTAATCACATGGGTGTGATGCATAAACCCCCTGTAACACTTGGGTGTTTTGTATTTCTAGCATCATAAAATCACAAAAGTTTTCTTTTCTGGCCATTTGAGTGATTTAGAATATACAAAATATTGAACTTGTACTCTTGAAATTAGAGTACATTATAAATTTTACTTCTTTCAAAAGAACAATATGCCTTTGTCCACTCAGATTCTTTTTTTTTGAGTAGAATATTATTTTCCAAAATATATGTAAAAACAAAATTTTAACATCAATTTTTAAAAAACTGTGTTGCGGGGCAGCTAGGTGGCACAGTGGGTAAAGCACCGGCCCTGGATTCAGGAGTACCTGAGTTCAAATCCGGCCTCAGATACTTGACACTTACTAGCTGTGTGACCCTGGGAAAGTCACTTAACCCCCATTGCCCCGCAAAAAACAAACAAAAAAAACAACTTTGTGTTCCAACTTCTCTTCCCCCCTCCATTCCCACCCTCCACCCACAAGAACTCAAGCAATTCAACTTCTAATGAGTAGTTAGTCTTAGAAGAGGCTGCTTACATTATGATTATTACAACAGGTTCAAGAAGACTATAAAATAAAGGCTCTTTTATTTATCCATCCATCCATTCATTCAGTAACATATAGTAAATACCTACTATGTACAAGGCAGTCTTCTAGACCCTGAAGGTATAAAGACAAAATGAAAAACTGTCTCTGCCCTCAAGGACTTAACATTCTATTAAATTATAGCACACTTAGAGAGATATATAAATTCAGTATAATTGGAGGGAGGACAGAAAATATGTTCACAACTACATAGATCGGGAAAGGCTTCCTGTAGAAGGTAGTACCTGATCTAAGCTTTAAGGGAAGCTGGAATCCTATGAATCTGGTTGAAGAAAAAGTATCTTGTTCACAGTGTTCTGTATAGCACACAGCTGAGGTGTATGTACATACTCATAGACATATATCATGAGATATGTGCTTTTTCTGTTGCCATCATTTGTCTACCATCACTGTGATGGATTTCCATTTCTAGCTTATGCCATAGAGCAGTGACATTATGGGGGCACCAAAGATTTTTGGAAAGTGCTTCTTGCCCCTGCATTGAATGGTCCCAGAATATCTTTCTATGCTAGCTCTATTTCAGTTTTTGAATTTTTCTGTCCCCTTCCTTAGTGTCAAGCCATCAATCACCATGCATTTGTTAAGAACCTGCTATACTATGAGCCATGCACTTAACATAAAAAGACAAAAATGAAATTTCCTGTCTTCGAGGAGTTTACATTTTACTGGAGTATTCAAGTAAGTATACCCAGAATAAATACAAAAGTAATTCAAAGTGATTTTAGAAGAGAGAGTCCTTCAAGCTGGGGAGATCACAAAAGTATTCTTGTAGAAGGGGATGCTTGTGCTGAGACTCCCCCACTTACTACGCTGTTTCTGCCCAGTTTTCCTACCCCCAGAACTGGCATGGAGGAGAATTCTGTCTTTTTTAATTGGACTGTCACTTGTCCCTGCCTCATAAAAATACTACACATATATTTGTATTAGCTTTCAAAGCAGTTTCACATATTGTATATAATCTTACTTGTTCATAGCAATTCTTTCAGAGTAAAACAAACTGCTCATACAAACACACCAACTTATTTTGAAAAATATTTCATTGTTTCATTTTATTTAATTTATTTTAAAAGGAATTCTTTCCTGATCAGAATACACCTGGGGTATTGTATTCAGTTCCGGGCACCATATTTTATAAAAGACATTAATAAGCTGGAGAGTTCCCAGGGAGTGGGATGAAAGATTCATGAGAAATGAGTATGTGTTAAAGGGACTGGGGGTACTTAGTCTGGAGAAGAGAAGACTGAATGGCAAACTAGTAGCTGTTTTCAGACATTCAAAATGAGATTAGACTTGTTCTGCTTGGCCCCAGAAGGAAGAACTAGAAGCAATGGATAGAAGTTGAAAAGAGTCAAGTTTAGCCTTGATGAAAGGAAATAAAATACTTTCTAAAGAATGAAAGGTCAAGGGAGTCACTGAAAGAGTCATGGGAAGCCACGTACAAATAGTTTCATGTAAGTAGGTTGCAGCACATTTTATGAGGGAAGAATTGAGTGAGATAAGTGAATGTTAAGGAAATTTATGAACAGAAGTTTGGCTAGTCATATGAAGAGAACAAGGGACAACAGGACATCCTGCTGCACTAGATGATCTCTTAAGGTCCCTTCTAATCCTGGATTTATTATCCTTGATCTTGGTTATAAATGGAGTTATAGTTATTTACCCAATGTGTTTGGGAAATGCTTACCCTGGCCCAGAGCCTTAGAGGCTTTTGGAATAGATCTTCTTAAAGTCTTTTTTCTAGCTTGAAATCTTATGATTCTATGAAGAAGAATAAAGGGAGAAATACTAAAGGGGAGAGGAGAATAGCTCAGAAAAACTGACTGAATGGAAAAAAATAGAAGAGGATAGAGGATAGATACAGGAAAACTAGAGAAAAGGAGGGGAGAGGGAGAAAATAAGAGCATTTGGGGAGATGGAGAGAAATATAGTAAAATAGAGAAGAGAAAATATTTAAAAGAACATGTAAGGGAGAAAAAACATCAATATTCTATATATTTTTATCCTATACCCCTTGGAAATACTGAAATTGAAATAGCAGTACCAGAATTAACTTATAAACATTTTAAACAGTCTTAAAATCCTCATTTTGAAAGAATATATTTTAATGGCAAATTATTCTACTAAACTCAAGAATTCTTACATTTTTCAAAATGTGGATTTTAGTCTATTTCTTTTGTCTATTTCCATATTAAGTAAGACATTTCACAACTCAAATGTAACTATTATTCTTCCTGCTTAATTTTCCTAAGGCACTTTTAGAAAATCAGCTATTGCTTTGACTATATTAGGATGACTTCGTTGTTGGTATTACTTTAAAAAAAAGACAACTAGGTACTAAACAAAAAAAATTAATTGTAAAGTTGAGAAAATGTAGGTCTATTTAAAGCAGAGATGACAGTTGTTGAGCATGGTGATGTATCATCTTGACATGAACTGAATGAGGTAGATTAGTGACTGACACTAGCAATGTCAGAATTTACATTACAGCACACACAAACTCCATGGAAATATACTATTAGCACCCACAGTAAGCAGTGATGAGTAATGAGATAAAAATTGACAATGTCAATAGTCATAAGCCCTCACAGTCAAGAATAATGAACTACATGTGTGTACGTATATGTGTATATTAATAGATATATACATAATGAAACATACCTCTTATAACTTCCATCCAAATTAAATTTTAGGCAGCAACAAATGCTGTGTGAATACATAGGCAATTCAACTAATTTTGGAGCAGATTAAATGTAGAATGTGTTTGCTTCCGAGTACAGTGATAATGATAGCCTTATGATAATGTTTTTGGAGGTGGGCATGATTGAAAACAATCACTCTTCAACTCTACACATGGACAGAAGGAAAATACTTTATTGTCCTCCCTTTTTCCTTTAAATTTTGATCTTGTTAATTGGCTTCCTTTGGTATCTCTGACCTCCAAATATCTTGAACATTTGATTAAAGAACACCAACTGATTTGGGGACTTGTCAACTCATGAATTAAGTTTTCTTTATTGCTCAGAAAGAATATGATAGCCTCTTATTTTTCTCTTAAGATTAGTATATTAGAGAGAAAGAAGGTTTGTGTATAGGTTAGACATGCTTGGTAAGTAATTTTTAGCATGCAGATGTCTTCTTTTTAGTACACATGTAAAAGTGTCTTAGAAATCACTGTTATAGGAGTAAAATTTAATACACTGTTGAGAGCATGTAGGCTTTTAAATATGCATTATCTTTCACTCTCATCTCATCCTTCCCCTTCCTGCTTTACCCTTGCTATTTTGAAACAATGGCAAAAGCGGTAGGTCTCTCTTTGTAGGTGCCGAGGAATCTGAATCGACAAAAGAGTTTTTACTCAAGACTGTGGATTAGTTGGTCGCCCCTGCACTAGCAAGTTCAGAAACCTGATGTACAGCCAGAAAGAAAGCAGGGGGCGGTTGTGGGCAGAGTGAAAGCTCCTAAGAACTATTGAAATGACCAGTTGGCTGACACTCTGCAGTGGTTTGCCTGTGCTGTGGTAGAGAGGGGGCGCTTCCAAGGGACTTGCAGAGTCCAACCACTGGTGAGCCCTAATGTATTAGAATGAAAGATGATGAGAGACGAGTAGAGGAATGAAGTCCGGGAAAAAAATTTAAAGCAGTCAAAGTCTGGCAACTAAATTAAGTATAAATATAAGTATTAAAGTCTCTCTCTCTCTCTCTTTTTCTCTCTCTCTCTCTTTTGCTCTTTCTCTCTCTCTCTTTCTCTCTTTTTCTCTCTTTTGCTCTTTCTCTCTCTCTTTTGCTCTTTCTCTCTTTCTCTTTCGCTCTTTCTTTCTCTCTTTCGCTCTTTCTCTCTTTTGCTCTTTCTCTCTTTCTCTCTCTCTTTCGCTCTTTCTCTCTCCTCTCTTTCGCTCTCTCTCTTTTGCTCTTTCTCTCTTTCTCTCTCTCTCTCGCTCTTTCTCTCTCACTCTTTCTCTCTTTCGCTCTCTCTCTCTCGCTCTTTCTCTCTCTCTTTCTTTCGCTCTTTCTCTCTCTTTCTCTCTCTCTCTCTCTCTCTCTCTCTCCTCTCTTACTCTCACTCTCCCTTTCTAACTCTGTCTCTCTCTCTCTCTCTCTCTCTCTCTCTCACACACACACACACACACACACACACACACACACACACACACACACACACACACTCTCTTCTCTCTGTGCCTGTTTCTCTATTTCCATGTCTGTCTTGTTCTTCCTGGTGTAGCTAGATCACAGAATATACACAGAGTTCATAATTCATTTAAATTCAGGAAATGTTTTTGATGTATTTTCTCCAAATACATAGTTTCCAAAGCTTCTCTTGTTCACTCTTTTCCCTCCCAAATCCATGTTTAATATTATGAAGACCATTCATTGATTAGATTCAGATGAAGTGAGAACTAATTTGAATAATTACCTGGAGATAAACCAAGTCATATAATCATAAAATATTAGAACTGAAAGGAACTCCAGAGACCATCTAGTTCAATCTCCTTATGATCAGTTGAAATAATTCCTTCCATTTCTGTGGGTGAGATAAGAAGGGGTGTCTGGACCTGTGGTATCATTAGCATAGGGAACTCTGGCCTATTGAAACTTGGTACAGATCAGTGACTTTAGGGAGTCCACATTGAGAAGTTAAATGATTAGCTCAGGGTAATACAGCTTTGATACAGTTTGTATCAAAGACAAGACTTGAACCTGACGTCTAGACATCAAGGCCAGCTCTCCTCCATCCACTGTACCACCCAGCCTTTCAAGTTCTTAGCATGTTCAGCAATCAGTTTTCACCAGGAATATAACCCACACTGGGACGAAATTTCTGTTTATTTGTAATCAGATCTGAATAAAGTTCGCTTTAATAGTATAAAAAGTGTAGTATTTGTTTGTATTCCAAGGATACTTTTCATGGCTGATCTATATCATTCAATACAGTGATCTTTAGGGACCAGTTTTTCCATTTCTAGGGAAATGGCCTATGTTAAGCTTAATATGAATATGAAGAACACAAAAGTCACACCATTGCTAGGGGAAATTCATATGCCATTTTTGAGGCAGGGGGGAAAAGAGAATGGAGATTGAGGAAAATTCATTATTCTTAAAAAGAGAGACTGAGAAAGATAAAAAACAAACAAAAAGAGATAAAATAGGCGTGATCTTTTCTTATGTGAGCAAAGCAGCCTAAGTAGCCTATTTCGAATATGGATGGCATTTTGGGGAAGTGAAGTGCCTATTGTAGCTGTTAAGCTTTTATTGAATGTTTCTTCTTTCAGTTACTCAATAAAATACTATTTCCAGAACAATTTGGATATTAGATTTCTATTTCGAGTTTTCTAATGGACCAATTTCATTTCAAACTGTATTTTTTTTTTAAATAAATCTCCCTGTGACATCATTCCCCATATTGGATCAATTATCTGTGTGCTGAATAAACTTTAATTGAGCCATTTTAAATACGTGCAGCTGTTGTGAAGTGAAACAGGCAGGTAGTTTATCTCATTAGTATTAATTTAAATGTTCGTGGTTTTGCACATTTTTACGTGTGTAGTACATATTTTGCAATGAAGCTGAAATTGTATTTTGTAAAAGGATAAGCAGGGCAAGGGAAAAAATTGATAATGATTTATCAAATATTTGGCTCCTGGGACAAATGAACTAGAAATGCTGAAATTGTGAATGGTTCTATGCAACTTTTTAAGCACGCCTTACATGAGATGTTATTATTCTAACTGTATCTGAATTTTTTTTTTGTTTTGTAAATGGTGCTTAGGATGTACTTTACATTTAAGCATTTGTTTTTTTTAAAAAACTTGTGGTCATATTTGTGTATATATCTTAGTGCATATATGGGACATTTTTTTATATTTATACAAATATGTATACACATATATGTTCTGGTATATTTGATAGTTAACCCAAATGGGATTCATTCTGTGAAAGGATGGTCATCATCAACATTTTTAGCTTCTTTAAATGTTCTTTCTACAGAAGATACAGAGAGAGAATGAGGAAGATTATCTCCAGCCTTTATTTCTCACTGCTTTGGCAACTATTCTCTGTGGTGCCAGATTTTTCCTGATATTCAGTCTTTATGCTTAGAACTCATTCTAGATTAAAGGACATTTGGGGAACTCTATCCAATAGGTTCCTTCTTTATGTCTTTAAAAGAAATCGAAGCTACTCACTTTCACACACTACTATCTGGTATGTAGAATCTAGCTAGCCCATTGTGTTTATGAATAGTTTTTCTTTCACTGTGAAACTTGAATGATTACTTGTGCAATGAAATCTAGGCTTCATGATTCCCTTACCACATCTAGAATAAATACATTAGATGTTAAAGCAATGTGAAATAGCCATGTTCTACATCTTTTTTTTTCCTTCATATGGTTATAGATCAGACTTTCTTATTACATAGCCCATAAATCAGTGAATATTCCATTGTACCAGCACAGAGAGTATATTCTAAAAGAAGTAAAATTTATTTCACCTCCAATCCATGAATTGATGCAGTTTCAAATTCTTATCTCAATTAAAAGGAAATCATTCAATAGAACAAAGAAGCTCAAGCCCAATGATACTTTTTTAAAAAGGGCAATCTTACCTATCCTCATGAGGGCACTGGATGAATAATGGAGATGAGCTGCCATTTTAAAATTTATGATTAACATAAAATATTTTAAAGAACTTGAATTTGAATTGAAACCCAAATCATATGCTTGAAGTCTTTCAAACATTTAAAAATTTCTTGTTTGTAATACTAGGCTAACAATATAGTTTTGTAATAAAATTCTCAAAATAGTCAAATTTTCCTTTAATTCTGCCCCCCCCCCGAATACCTTAGTTATTTAAAAATCATTGGTATAATATTGTAGCAAGGATTTTTGGGGGTTTGGGGTGGAAAGAGAGCAGATTGGATCTTCATCAGCATAGGGAAAACATGATAAAATTTCTTCTACCAATGTCAATATATGCTTATTTGGCTTTGGATTGGATACTCATCGGCAAAGGGAAGAGAAAATTTCCATTTAGGGTAATTTTCCATTTAAGATTCCCCTTTAGGAAAATTTCTATTTAGAATAACCATTGGTAGAGGAAATTTTCTCATTAGTTTTTTCCTTGGCTGATGAATATCCAATCCCCTTTTGTTCCCCACTCCCCAACAAAAAATTCTAGCCACAATAATATGCCAGTGATATTTAAATAGCTAAGGCTTTTTAGGGGTGGGGTTAAAGGAAAATTTGGCCATCTAGACAATGTTTTGCCTTTGGCTTCACGGTATGTATTGGTAGAGGTTAGGACTTGAACCAAGATCTTCCAGACTCTAAAGCCAGCTCCCTATACACTGTGTTTCACTGCCCCACTCACTAGTCACACCATGGCTAGAATAGCAGAATTAATTTTTGTAAAAAATATTCTCCCCCAAAGGATTTTTTAGTAAATGTTCTATCAGAACGCATTCACCAGACAACCTGCCTCAGACACAGTCCTCTTGTGATCATATTCAACACCGGAGAACATCTAAACACCTATACTAGAGGGGCTAAACTAATTACTCTGTTAGAAATACAGGTACAGAATAGTCCCATCTCTATTACTAGGCATATCTCTCTTCTCCTTTCTCTCTCCAATACATTGACAGGTATTACAATGGTGTCATTTAGGATAAAACACATTTTAAATCTTTTGTTGTTGTTCAATCCTTTTGGTTGTCTGCCTCTTTGTGACCCCATTTGGGATTTTCTTGGCAAACATACTGGAGTGGTTTGCCATTTCCTTCTCCAGCTTACTTTTCAGATGAGAAAACTATGGCAAACAATGTTAAGTGACTAGCCCAGGGTCACAGAGCTAGTAAGTGTCTGAGGCCAGATTTGTACTCAGGGAGGTAAGTCTTCCTGATTCCTTGCCCAGCACTCTATCCACTACACCACCTAACTGCCCCTAGAGCTTTTAAAATCATATTAAAAGTATATATTCCTTATTGCCTAAATGCTTGAATGTTTCCAGTATGTAAAGAAAACTCATCTTTTAAAAAATGTTTCCTAAAGTTCTACTTATTACTTGAAAATTTCTGTATCATACAGATACTTAGTCAATATAATTTCTTATCTGAAGTATGTAGTTCCATTAGGAAAAGGACTCTCTTTTCTCTGCTTTCACTGCAAATTGATAGTGGAATTGGAATTAGAACTCAGAATTACTGCCTCATGTCTTGAACTACCTTGCTTCTGTTTAAAAAAATTACTCAAAGATAAAAGGAAAGAATTTTTCAGTGTTATACAACCTCTCATACTTCTGGTTCTTCTATTCATTCTCTTAAAGGTGGTTAAATTAATTTCTAGCTTTACTAATTTTGTAAAATGAAATACAAATGTAGAAGGTTCCTCCTTATCTTTCCTTCCATATAGACTGAGGCACCCTCCTGAGTCATGTATGTTTTTATACATACATAGATATAGATATAGATATATACACTTTTATATGTCTCCGATTTATATTGACTTCAGGGCACCAAAATATTTCCCAAGATATCATCTTGTTATTGGCTTATAGGCTCCTATATATTGATATATTTCTGGTCATGCACTTGAGAAAAATTTACTTTTCATATTATTGCTTTAGAGTATTCTTTTGGAATACAGAAGAGCTCATAGAGGATGAAATTGAATGAAATTTGGTCATGAGACTACCTAAAATAAGTAAAATGCATACTTCTTTGATGTGCAAGAAAACAATACTCATTTTGGATTTTTCTTACATGTTTCTTTTGTTTCCATGTTATTTGCTACAAAGCAGAAATATGTTTTTTTCTCACTAAATTATACGTGTTTTTACAAACCTCTTGTAACATCAGCAGCAACAAACAAAACCAATCACCTACAGAGAGAAATGAGGCCATTTGAGAAACCAGTGTAGTATATGAAAAGGATTTGTATATAAAAAGTCAACCTCTCTGCCAGATACTTATAGATTCACTTACCCTCCCCACCTAGCCCAATATCCTCATGCTTGAGGTGCCTGACTAAAACCTTCCCTAAAATTCATTATACCACAACATTAACTCGCTATCTTTTCCCTAGTACCCAAAGTACCATTCCTGGTCCCATCAATGTCCCTGAGCTTAATTCTGTATTAAATGTAAGTTTTTTCTAGAATAAAAACTTCTTGGGGGCTGAGACAATATCAGTTTTTATTTTTGTATGTTCAGAACTGAGTGACTGGGACATAGTAATCACTTAATAAAAGCTTGTGGAAATGAATTGAATTATATTAGGAGGAAAGCAATCAGATAGATCTAATTCACACTTGGTGGTAAGTAGTTGATATTCCATAATTGACCTTATACCTCCCCAAATATCTTTCTAGCCAAATTAGAGTTATTCACTCAAATTGGTCTCTAATTAGTAGAATTTCAGGTGGAAGGAGGATACATTTTTAGTCAGACAACTGTCCTTTTTGGTACTACATGGTATTTTGGTCTTATGTATAATTGGAATAGAAAAATAAGCTATATGGTGCATATATGCAAATATACACAAACATAAATCTATGTTTTATTTATATATGAGACTTTCTAATACATATCAAAAAGTAATATTGTGTGAACTGAGATGTATGTACCATGAGTGAATAATATCCCTTTTAATATAGCAACTACATGTAACAAAACCTGAGACAGTATTGGTCTATAAAGTAGGTATTAGTGCCTGTCATCACAGACTAGTATTAAAAAGTGGTTCTCTGAATCTGTTTCTAAATCTGTGGTGCCATCTATGTTACATGGCTGCTTTTTTTAGTATCAACAATGGAATCTATTATATTATTTGTTCTAACTATAGGGTAGTACTTCCAATAATACTCCACAAATTTATTCATCTCACTGACATAGATTAGTGTCATTTTCATTAAGCATAAAGATAAAAAGCACATTATTCCTATTGGTGTTGGTAGGAAAATAGTATCATGTAGACAAAAATCTCCAGATGGAGGTGTCATTCTCAAAAGTCATCACTAAACGATTAGATAATCACATTTATTGAAAACATATGTCTCCTATTTCTTAAGAGTCTGGGCACATGTTTTTGTTTATATTTTAATGAATTTTTGACACATGTAAACATGTAGCTCAACTGGAACCTGGAGGTAGGTTTGTCTAGACAATTCTCATAAAAACATCTCAGCTGAACATTTCTTTTTGGCAATGGGAAGATCAGCTTTCCATAATATAACCCTGAGGTAACATATTTGCTTTTGAGGTGTCGTTTTTGATTTAATTTTGTAAAGTATACTGAATTAAATCAAGAAAAATGCAATAGAATAAAAAATTTTGGCTCATAAACCAAAAAGCAGATAACATAATGTATGAATTTGTATGCTTTCATTTTATGAACCCTGAATTTCTAATAAAAATAAAAATTGAAATTTGGAGGTTTAATGATCAGTCAAAATTTATAATCAGAAAAAATGAGAATATAAGAAGCATTACAACCAAAAAAAGAGTTGTATCTTTTATGATCTATTGATCAGAAATGCAAAACAATTCTTACCTAAGTAAGTTTAGTACCTAAACTGAATAATATATGTAGGAGAAAAAAGAAATGTCCATAATCAGTCTTTCTCCCCCCCCCCCTTTTTTTTTTTGGCCAGGGCAGTGAGGGTTAAGTGACTTGCCCAGGGTCACACAGCTAGTAAGTGTCAAGTGTCTGAGACCTGATTTGAACTTAGGTCCTTCTGAATCCAGGGCCGGTGCTTTATTCACTGCGCCACCTAGCTGCCCCCCATAATTAGTCTTTCAGGCATTTTTATTTCACATAAAAATCTGCTGAGAAATTCTAAACCAGTTAATACAATCATGAAAAAAAATAAGCACATGATCATGACTTTCAAAAATTTTAAATTTAAATTTTGTGGCTTTATGCTATATAGGAAAATCAAGTTTTAATTGTGGAATTATGAAAAGGCAACTTTGGTGTTTTTTGTTGATGATAATGTTTAAGAACTAAAGCCAAGGTCCTATTTTTCAGAATCCACACTGCCTTAAACATTTCTGTGACACTTCTCCAGGGCAGTTCTAAATTTCTATCTTTCAGTGAAATACTTCACGTACAATTATGGCTTCTGAGGAACCACTATGTCACTTCCTTTATATATGGGACTAAACTCTTTGTCTATGTTAATCACTCAACAACTATTAACTGAACATCTATATGCCATGTGATAGACTAATCCCTGGATAAACAAAGACAAAAATGATGCAGTCCCTGTCCTCAAAGAGCATACATTTTATTGGAAGGAAAAATAGTTGCACTTTCTGGTAAATATAATAGTGGGGTTTAAGTACTGTTAAAAGGATCTTGTAATGATTGATACCATGAATAGTAAGCTTTGTTGCAGAAGTTATTTTGGCAAATACCTAAAAATCTAAGCTGTAATGGTTTCCCACCAATGCTTTGAGAAGTGTTTATAGCCCTCCCTGTACGAAGTCCCTACTTATGCTGCCTCTATTCTATAGGCTAAGTCTGTCTCAGAAATTATACCCTACCTTGCAGTCCTACAACAGACATCACTTAGGAAATTGGAGTGGGCCTAGAGAAAAAGAGGTTCTAATTAAGACTTACTTCCCAGTATTTAAATCCTTTGTAGACATATCTTCTATGGTTCTATATTTCAACTCCTTTCCCCTCAAATTTATATATCTCTATCTATATATCACCTACATGTGTGTATGTATATACCTGTGTGTATCTAATATCTATGCGAAGGAAGATCTATAGTTGCCTAGACAGGGATCTCAAAATGGTTTGGAAGGATGAGGTGGTGAATGACTTTTGACTACATTTCCAAAGCCATTATGCACCTTTCCCTTCTTTAGTCCCTTCTTTCCTCATTCTTAGGTAAAGCGTCTTGACTATTCTTTTTCCATGAAAAACAAGTTTCTGTTTTCTCCTATGTGTCAAGTTAACAAAACAGTCACTTAACCATCCACAGTGTGTCCCTAGCTCTTAAGAGGCAGAGCTGTGTAGGAGAGTGAAGATGCAAATGAGGACCACCTGGATCACCTCTCTTGTTTATCTGTGGCAAGTCATTCTGTGACCCTTACAATTGTATAACCATGCCCAGACTGACTGACTGACTGACTGAATGCACAAAGCATTTCTTAAGTGCCTACTCTGTGCAAAGTATTATGCAAAGCTGTGGCAATATAAAGAATTAAAGTAAGACAGTCCCTTGCTCTCAAGTAGCTCACATTCTAATGGGGGAGAAAACACACATAGAACGTTTTGGCTGCAAGTCAGAGAAAGAAAATTCACGTGATGCTTAGGATACAGCAGCAAAACAAATAATAATTCTTCTTCGTTAATGTTATTTCCACAGTTAAAATCATATCTGTTTTGACGTTGAACCACTTGACAGTTCCAAGGGCTGTGGTGTCAAGGACTTTGTTTTCTAGGTTTTGAGTAGCTATGGCTGTTGCTTGTTGGAACAGTTGCCAGGCTTCATTTCCACCATGGTTGCTTCCCAGCATACCACTCAGACTAGAAGCATTACTCCTTCCAAAGTTCTTGGGCTCAAGATCTGTACTGTCTCCATGGAAGTCTGAGGGGGTAAGATGGTTGAGATGGTGGTGATGGTAGTGGTAGTTTGACATGATTATCACATATTGCCTCCTGCCTATCCCTCAAAGTGTTTGGCTGCTTCAGCAAGGCTGGCTTGCCTGCCCTATAAGTGTTTGTTGATTGACAGTTGGTGGAGATGGCTGGCCCCTAAATCACTTAGCATTTATTAAGTACTACTGTGTGGCAGACATGGTGCTAAGCACTGGGGATACAAAAAGAGACAAAAGATAGCACCTGCTATAAGGAATTTACAGTGTGGTAAGAGAGATAGCAATCAAACAAATATGTATAAACAAGGCATATATAAGAGAAATAGGAATATGAGAGGGAAGACACTAGAGTTAAGAGTGCTTAGGAAAGACCTCCTGTAGAGTATGGGATTTTACTTGAAACTTAAAGAAAGTGAGAGAAGCCAATAGGCAGAAATAAAGAGGAAGAGAATCCCAGGCTCAGGAGACAACCAGAGAAAATGTCCAGACTGGAAAGGTGGAATGTCTTTGTTTATGGGTCAGAGAGAAGGCCATTGTCATGGAAGAGTTACAGGAGTTGTTTCCTCAGCAGATACCTGTGAAGGCTGAGCCAGAAGTAGGATGAGTGGTCTGGGCAATGCTGCCACTTGTTAAAAAGAGTTTCCTTACATGCAGTTCTCTAATCTAATGAAATCACAGGTTCCAGACAAACTCAAACCATAGCATTTTGAGCTGAAAGGAACCATAGATCAAAGAATTATCAGTGGAGAGTTAGAAAGGACAGTAGAGATAATTTAGCCCAATCCTCTTAGATTATGGATAAGGAAACTAATGTCCAATACTGTTAAGTGGTTTGTCCACCCTCACATAGATAGTAAGTAGGAAAACTAAGTTTTGAACCTAGTTATTTGGAATCTAAAGCCTTTCTACTCTTGAATTTCAATTAAAAATATTTCCACATAAAATTTGATCATGATGATTCCCTTATCCTATGCTCAGCAGATGCTTATGGACACATATCTCATTTTTTTTAGTTATCATTGGGACATATTGACTATTCTTTTAGCATCATCAGTTATAGGAGTGTGGAATGACAGTATTATAGATTTAGATCTAGAAAGGACCTTAAAAACCATAGAATCCAACCCTCTCATTTTACAGAGTAGGAAACTGAAGTTCAGAAAGGTTAAGTGACACAGCCAGTGTTGCAAGACTAGGAAGTGCTAGAGGAAGGAATGCAACTCAGGTGTTCCTGAAACCAAGATCAGCACTCAGTCCATTAGCCACCTATATTAACGATATCAAGGATAATTTTAAAAAATGTACGTCAAGGCATACAGTACTCTGGCTAGTGTCCCTTATGTAAACATGATCTAACGCTTCTCTTTACATTCCTTTACATTTTCTTCTAATTGCTTCATTTTCATCACTAACAATCAATAAATATATTCCAATGGGAAATCATGAGGTAGGACCCAGGTGATTGATTGTTGAACTGAACAGGTTTTTCAGTTTGAACGGAAAAAGTTTTGTAAGGTTCTGACATTGTTGGATATAATTTACATTTCTTTTTATTAGTATAGTAGTCTGGCCATTGTGATGGGTACTGAAAGGACTGAAATATAATGCCACGAAAGAAGATTTCTTTTTGAGATTTCTAATTGGGAATGAAAGGACCTGCCAGAAAGCGTACAAGGAAACATGTTCTCATGAAGTGAATTGCTTGATTTTCTAAGGCTCAAGTAGTTAATAAAAACATTCCAGCATAGAATCACTAGCCAGTGTTTTGTTTTAAGATGTTTCCATTCATGCTGTCTTCCTTGTTTTAAATTTTGTTTCTCTTCCTAGCCCTCCTTTCTTGCCTTTTTTTTAAATATTTATGGTGGAGGTGGAGAGATATTGAAGATATCTTCTCAAGAAACATAAGATTGTCTCTTGAAGAGCCCTTCTCCAAGGTTACTCCTTATGAAGAGTTGTGGAACACCTTTTAATGACTCCCAGTTGCCTTCTGGGGAAAGTTCCAATTCCTTAATCAAGAATTCAAGGCTCTTTATGTTCTGGTGACACCAGATTGCTACCTTTACAGTTTTATTTCATCCTCCTGCCCTCTACATGCTTTGTGCTCTAGATAAATTAGATTACCTGCCATGTTCCAAACTCATACCTTAT
Source organism: Dromiciops gliroides (assembly GCF_019393635.1). Taxonomy (NCBI): domain Eukaryota; kingdom Metazoa; phylum Chordata; class Mammalia; order Microbiotheria; family Microbiotheriidae; genus Dromiciops; species Dromiciops gliroides. The sequence goes on along the minus strand of NC_057865.1, from coordinate 133,677,006 downwards.
GTTTTCCTATATGTCTTTCCTTACAAAGAGGTCTTTGAATGCCCTTTCCTTCCTCCATTCCTTCCCTTCCCATCTGTTGAATTCATGTCTCTTTTAAAGTTCAATTCAACTGCCATCACCTCCTCCAGAAAACAAAACAAAACAAAACTTTCTTCACCCTCCAAGCTGATAACAACCTTTTCCTCTCTTGGAACTCATAAAGCTTTATGTACCTCTCTTGTGTTTTTATCATGTGTTATTTTGTTTTTTAATATACATTTATATTTCCTTATTAGACTATAAGTTTTATATTGTTCCCAGCACTCTGCAGAGTGCTTTGCTTACAATGGATGTTTTTTAAAGTGTCTGTTGAATTGAATTGAACAATACAAATAACAAATAATGAAACTCTATAAAATAGTTTAAAACAAAAATTCATTATTAAAATAAAAGAAGTGGTGACAGAGCCACTAGTGGATGCTCAGGAAAAACCACACAAAATACATGTGGAGCAAGTAAAAATGGGCCCTGAAATCAGCTTTTGAAAACCAGTTCAGTTCCCAGTTATGCATCAAGGTTGGGGAACAGATAGATCTTAGTGAGAGAATTCAGAACATAAAGTGAGAATGAGGGGAAGAGACCCCTGTATACCACTCTATGGGAGAAGAAAAACACCCTGAGACTACAGATGCCCATACTCGAAAGGAAGTCGCCAAGATAGGGAAATGGGTAGGGCCAAGCCTGGGAGCAGCTTACCTGAGGATGCAGCCTTTTGGGGGAAGGAAGTCTATCATTTGATAGCTTCCTAGTCTTACCAATCATTCTCTCTTATTAGTTATTAACCTAAGTTGTTTCTTCCTGCTAAAAGGAGTACAAATGTTGTCAGTGTCC